>NC_046333.1:154210698-154331614 GCF_000738735.6 Corvus cornix cornix | reverse complement strand
CGGGCTGCCCGATGCCCTGATCCCGATCCCAAGCTGCCGGCTGCACCCTGACCCCAGGACTGGTGGATCCCTGATCCCGGCATTGTCCAATGCTCCAATCCCTGATCCCGGAGCTGCTGGCTCCACCCTGACCCCAGGACCGGTGGATCCCTGATCCCACCGGGTCCCTCTCAACTCCAGCCTGTTCCTCCCAGATCGTCCCAGTTCCTGCCCCCAGGGGTCCCATCCCAGCACCGGATCCCCGATCCCCGGCACGGCCACGGCACCGAATGGGACTCGGGGGGCCCCTGGGTGCGTCCCCTCCCCCCGTCCCGCTCCTTGGAACGGCGCAGGATCCCGGTGTCCCCACAGGCTCCCGGTGTCCCCATCCCTGCAGGATCCCAGTGCCCATCCCTGCAGGATCCTGGTGTCCCCACAGGCTCCCGGTGTCCCCATCCCTGCAGGATCCCAGTGTCCCCACAGTTTCCCAGTGTCCCCACAGGCTCCCGGTGTCCCCATCCCTGCAGGATCCCAGTGTCCCCACAGTTTCCCAGTGTCCCCACAGGATCCCGGTGTCCCCATCCCCCAATGCCGGATCCCCCAATCTTGGTACTGCTGGATCCACCCCGATCCCAGAACCCCTGGATCCTCCTCGATCCCACAACCACTGGATCCCCTGTGATCCCACACCCTGGATCGCACCGATCCCTGACCCCATTGATTTCCCAGATCCCACTGATCCCTGACCGCCCAGATCCCTGACCGCCCAGATCCGGTACCTGCTGGCACTGGCGGGTCCCGTCCTGCTCCCCTCTGCAGCCGCTGCTGCTCTGCGGGGTCGGGGCGGTTGCCCGCCGGGCACCCGGTACCCTCGGGCCGGGGGAGCTGCACATCTCACAGCCGGGGCGCGTGGGCTTGTTCAGGAACGTGCACCGGGGGCACGGCCAGCCCGCCTGGAACGGGACGGGCATGGGAACGGGAACGGCATGGGCACCGGGGGCACGGCCAGCCCGCCTGCAACGGGCACGGGAATGGGCATGGGAACGGGAATGGGCATGGGAACGGGCACCGGGGGCACGGCCAGCCCGCCTGGAATGGGAACGGGCATGGGAACGGGAATGGGAACGGGCACCGGGGGCACGGCCAGCCCGCCTGGAACGGGAACGGGAATGGGCATGGGCACGGGAACGGGCACCGGGGGCACGGCCAGCCCGCCTGGAATGGGAACGGGCATGGGAATGGGCACGGGAACGGGAACGGGCACCGGGGGCACGGCCAGCCCGCCTGGAACGGGAACGGGCATGGGAACGGGAACGGGCATGGGAATGGGCACCGGGAACGGGCACCGGGGGCACGGCCAGCCCGCCTGGAATGGGAACGGGCATGGAACGGAACGGCATGGAACGGGCACCGGGGCACGGCCAGCCCGCCTGCAACGGGCACGGGAACAGGCACCAGGGCAGTGCCTGCCCTCGAGCACCGGGAACAGAACGGGGAACGGGCACAGGAACGGGCACTGGGGCTGGGAACGGATACCGGGGCAGTGCCCGCCCTCGGGCACCGGGAACAGAACGGGAACGGGCCTGGGAACGGGCACCGGGGCAGTGCCGCCCTCGGGCACCGGGAACAGAACGGGCACGGGCACGGGAATGGGCACCGGGGCAGTGCCTGCCCTCGGGCACCGGGAACAGAATGGGGAACGGGAATGGGCACCGGGGCAGTGCCCGCCCTCGGGCACCGGGAACAGAACGGGAACGGGGCTGAGCTCGGATTCTCCCCAGAACTCTGGGAATGGGGAATGGGCTGGGAGCCGCCCCCACCCCGAACCCGCTCCGGTGAGGGCGGGCGGGGATCAGGGATTGGGATCGGGATTGGGATCGGGATTGGGACTGGGATCGGGATTGGGATCAGGGATTGGGATCAGGGAGCGGGATCGGGATTGGGATCAGGGTCTGGGAATTGGGATCGGGATTGGGATCAGGGATTGGGATCGGGATTGGGATTGGGATCGGGATTGGGATTGGGAATTGGGATTGGGATCGGGATTGGGATTGGGATCGGGATCAGGGATTGGGAATTGGGATTGGGATTGGGATCAGACAGGACCCCCCGTACCTGCTCCGGTGAGGGCGGGCGGGGCTCAGGGGCCGCGGGCGGGGCCCCGGCGCCGTCCCAGAGCTGCAGCGAGTCCAGGTGCTCGCGGACGTCGCCGGTGTCCACCCGCTCCGGGGGCTCCGGGCCACGGCCTGCGGACACAGCCGGACACGGGATGGGCTGGCACCGGCCGGGAACGGGACACGGAGGGAGAGGGAGGGAACGGGAGCAGCAGCAGGAGCAGGAGGAGGAGGAGGAGAAGTGGGTGAGGAAGGAGCAGGATGGGGAGGGCGAGGAAGGAACAGGAGTGGGAGCAGGATGAGGATGATGAAGGAGGAGCAGCGTCAGGAAGGAGCAGGGTGAGGAAGAGGAGGAAGGAGCAGAGCGAGGATGAGGATGAAGATCCTGTGGGCTCTCCCTGTGCCTGTGCCAGGTGAGGAAGGAGCAGAGCGAGGAAGGGGCAGGATGAAAGTGAGGGGGAGGATGATGACGAGAATGACGAAGATGAGGATGAGGCTCCCGTGCCCCCGTAGCTGCGCCAGGCGAGGAAGGAGCGGGATGGGGAAGGAGCAGGGAGAGGAAGGAGCAGGGTGAGGATGAGGACGATGATGATGAGGATGATGATGATGATGATGACGATGATGACGACCACGCTCCCATGCCCTGTACCTGCGCCAGGCGAGGAAGGAGCGGGATGGGGAAGGAGCAGAGTGAGGAAGGAGCAGGGTGAGGAAGCAGCAGAGTGAGGATGATGATGATGATGACGACGTTCCCGTGCCCCGTACCTGTGCCAGGTGAGGAAGGAGCGGGATGGGGAAGGAGCAGGGAGAAAAAGGAGCAGGGTGAGGAAGGAGCAGGGTGAGGATGATGACGACGACGACGACGATGATGACGACGATGATGATGACGCTCCTGTGCCCCGTACCTGTGCCAGGCGAGGAAGGAGCGGGATGGGGAAGCAGCAGGGCGAGGAAGGAGCAGGGTGAGGATGATGATGACGACAATGACGACGATGATGATGACAATGACAATGACAATGATGACGACGATGACGATGATGACTGCTCTCCCGTGCCCCGTACCTGTGCCAGGCGAGGAAGGAGCGGGATGGGGAAGCAGCAGGGCGACGAAGGAGCAGGGTGAGGATGATGATGACAATGATGATGACGACGATGATGATGATGACGATGACGTTCCCGTGCCCCTGTACCTGTGCCAGGCGAGGAAGGAGCAAGGATGGGGAAGCAGCAGGGTGAGGAAGGAGCAGGGCGAGGATGATGATGATGATGATGACGATGATGATGACGATGATGACGATGATGATGATGACAATGACGACGACGATGACGATGACGATGATGACCACCACTCTCCCGTGCCCCGTACCTGCGCCAGGCGAGCTGCCCGCGTCCCCGGCGGCGTCGGCGGGCGCGTCCAGCGCCAGGGCGCGGAGCAGGCCGTGCGCCTGCTGCTCCCGGTAGCGCTGCGGGCTCAGCCCCGCCGCCCGCGCCGACAGCAGGAAGAGGAAGGCCGGGTCCCCGTCGCGGCGGATCCCGTAGGAGCCCAGGCTGCGGCCGTCCGAGCACAGGCTCTGCCCGATGATCCAGCGCTGCGCCAGAGGGTGGAAGCCGTACTCGCGGAACACCTGCGGGGATCCCGGGGGGATCAGGGGAGATCCGGGGGGAATCCAGGGGAAATCCCAGGGGAAATCCAGGGGAATCCCGGGGGAATCCAGGGGAAATCCCTGGGGAAATCAGGGGAGATCCCAGGGGAAATCCAGGGGAGATCCCGGGGGGATCAGGGGAAATCCCGGGGGAATCCAGGGGAGATCCCAGGGGAAATCCAGGGGAGATCCCGGGGGGGATCAGGGGAGAGCCCGGGGGGAATCAGGGGAGATCCCGGGAGGGAATCCAGGGGGGATCCCGGGGGAAATCCAGGGGAGATCCCGGGGGGGAATCCAGGGGAGATCCCGGGGGGAAATCCAGGAGAGAGCCCAGGGAAAAGCCAAGGCGAGCCCCAGGTGATCCCGGGAATCCGATTCCCCCAGAGCAGCGGCCGGCCCAGCCCCCAGGGGATCCCGGATGACCCCAGTGACCCCATCCCCCCCAAGGGGATCCCAGTGACCCCATCCCCCCCAGGGGATCCCGGATGACCCCAGTGACCCCATCCCCCCCAGGGGATCCTGGATGACCCCATCCCCCCCCAGGGGACCCCAGGTGACCCCAGTGACCCCATTCCCCTCCAGGTGACCCCATCCCCCCCAGCTGACCCCATCCCCCCCCAGGTGACCCCAGGTGACCCCAGTGACCCCATTCCCCCCCAGCTGACCCCATTCCCCCCCAGGTGACCCCAGGTGACGCCATTCCCCCCCAGGTGACCCCAGTGACCCCAGGTGACCCCAGTGACCCCGTACCTGCTCCTTGAGCGTGCCGATGGTGATGTGGGGCTGCACCCGCAGGGTGATGCTGGCCGAGGACGTGGCATCCTCCACCCCCACCGGCATGCTGGGAACGACAGGGAATAGTGGGATTTGGGATATGGGTATGGGGTACGGCATGCTGGGAACGACAGGGAATAGTGGGATTTGGGATATGGGTATGGGGTACGGCATGCTGGGAACGACAGGGAATAGTGGGATTTGGGATATGGGTATGGGGTACGGCATGCTGGGAACGACAGGGAATAGTGGGATTTGGGATATGGGTGTGGGGTACGGCATGCTGGGAACGACAGGGAATAGTGGGATTTGGGATATGGGTATGGGGTATGGGGTACGGCATGCTGGGAACGACAGGGAACAGCGGGATTTGGGAGATGGGGTAGTGGATATGGGATAGGGGATAGGGGATAGGGGATATGGGATCTGGGATACAGGATATGGGATATGGCATGCTGGGAACGACAGGGAATAGCAAGATTTGGGATTTGGGATATGGGATAGGGGATATGGGGTATGGGGTATGGGGGTACGGCATGCTGGGAATGACAAGGAACAGCGGGATTTGGGATCTGGGATATGGGATAGGGGATATGGGGTATGGGGTACGGGGGTACGGCACGCTGGGAATGACAAGGAACAGCAGGATTTGGGATGGGGGGATATGGGGTATGGGATAGGGGATCTGGGATATGGGGTACAGCAGGCTGGGAACGACTGGGAATAGCGGTATTTGGAATAGGGGGATATAGGGTATGGGATCTGGGATAGGGGATCTGGGGTATGGGGTACGGCACGCTGGGAATGACTGGGAACAGCGGGATTTGGGATAGGGGGTGTGGGACAATGGGCTATGGGATACCGGACATGGGATATGGGATGTGGGATACGGCATTCTGGGAACGATGGGAATTACGGGATTTGGGATTTGGGACACTGAGCTCGGGATAAAGGACACAGCGCGCTGGGAACAACGGGAAATGCTGGGATTTGGGATTTGGGATTTGGGACACAGGGCATGGGATAAAGGAGGATTTGGGATTTGGGACACAGGGCACGGGATAAAGGACACAGCGCGCTGGGAACAACGGGAAATGCTGGGATCTGGGATACGGCGTGCTGGGGATTCCGGGAAACACCAGGATAACACCGGGATAGGGGAACGGAGGGGAGCGGGAGGGAGGAGGAGGAGGGAGAAAAAGAAGGGAAGAAGGATGAAGAGGAAGTGGAGGAAGGCAGGAGGATGGAGACGGGGGGAGGAGGAGGAAGAAAAGGAGAAAGCAGAAGGACGGAGGGGGGAGAGGAGGAGGAGGAGGGGGAGGAAGAGGAGGGAGAAAGAAGGAAAAGGAGGAAAAGGAGGAAAAGGAGGAAAAGGAGGAAAAGGAGGAGAAGAAAAAGAAAGGAGGAAGGGGAGGGAGGGGCTGGGGAGGGAGAGGGGGAGGAAGGCAGAGGATGAGGAAGGAGGATGAGGAAGGAGAATGAGGAGTGAGGAGGAGGAAGGCAGGAGGATGAGGAAGGAGAACAAGGAGGGAGGATGAGGAGTGAGGAAGAGGAGGGAAGATGAGGAAGGAGAATAAGGAAGGAGGATGAGGAAGGAAAATGAGGAGTGAGGATGAGGAGCAAGGATGAGAAGAGAAGAGAAGGAAGGAGGCAGGAGGAAGGCAGGAGGATGAGGAGGAGGAAGGCAGGAGGATGAGGAGGAGGAAGGCAGGAAGAGGAGAGAGGAGGAGAAAAGCAGGAGGATGAGGATGAGGAAGGCAGAAGGATGAGGATGAGGAGAATGAGGAGGGAGGAGGAGGAGGAAGGCAGGAGGATGAGGAGGGAAGATGAGGAAGGCAGGGGATGAGGAGGATGAGGATGAGGAGGAGGATGAGGAGGAGGAAGGCAGGGGATGAGGAGGATGAGGAGGAGGAGGATGAGGAGGAGGAAGGCAGGGGATGAGGAGGATGAGGATGAGGAGGAGGATGAGGAGGAGGAAGGCGGAGGATGAGGAGGAGGAGGAGGACGAGGATGAGGAGGAGGATGAGGATGAGGAGGGAGGAGGAGGAGGAAGGCAGGGGATGAGGGGGATGAGGAGGATGAGGAGGATGATGAGCATGATGAGGAGGATGAGGATGAGGAGGATGAGGAGGATGAGGAGGATGAGGAGGATGAGGATGATGAGGATGATGATGAGGATGATGAGGATGAGGATGATGAGAATGAGGATGATGAGGATGAGAATGAGGATGAGGATGAGGAGGATGAGGATGATGAGGATGATGAGGAGGATGAGGATGATGAGGATGAGCATGATGAGGACGAGGATGATGATGAGGATGAGGAAGGCCGCGGCTCACCTGATATCGGGCGCGGGGCCGTCGCGCAGGCGCACGCTCAGCTCCGCCTGCAGCCCGGCCAGCGCTGCCGCGCTCTGCGCCGCCACGGCCGCGTCCCCGCACGCGATGGCCTCGGCCAGGCGCTGCGCCAGCTCCTCTGCGGACACGGCACGGACACGGGATGGACACGGCGTGGACATGGCATGGACACGGGATGGACACGGGATGGACACGGGACAGAGGAACTGACACGGGATGGACACGGGACAGAGGGATGGACAGCGGGATGGACAGGGATGGACATGGGACAGAGGGACAGCGGGATGGACAGCAGGATGGACACGGGGGAATAGTGGGACACCAGGATGGACACCAGGATGGACACCAGGATGGACACCAGGATGGACACCGGCACGGACAGCGGGATGGACACGGGACAGAGGGATGGACAGTGGGATGGACAGTGGGGATGGACACCAGGACAGAGGGATGGACACGGGACAGCAGAATGGACACAGGGACACCAGGATGGACATGGGGGGACAGCGGGATGGACACAGGGACAGAGGGACGGACAGTGGGATGGACACAGGGACAGAGGGACGGACAGTGGCATGGACACCGGGACAGCGGGATGGACACCGAGATGGACACGGCAGGACGCCGGGATGGCACCCAGAGCGCCCCGGGGGGGCGGGGACACCACGGGGACACCGGGGGACAGTGGGGGACAGCGGGATGGACACAGGGACAGCGGGATGGACACGGTGGGACAGAGGGATGGACACGGCGGGACAGCAGGATGGACACGGCGGGACAGCGGGATGGACAGCAGGACAGCGGGATGGACACGGCAGGACAGCGGGATGGACACGGCGGGACAGCGGGATGGACAGCAGGACAGCGGGATGGACACGGCGGGACAGCGGGATGGACACGGCGGGACAGCGGGATGGACACGGCAGGACAGCGGGATGGACACGGCGGGACAGCGGGATGGACACAGTGGGACAGAGGGATGGACACAGTGGGACAGCGGGATGGACACAGTGGGACAGCGGGATGGACACAGTGGGACAGAGGGATGGACGGCGGGACAGCGGGATGGACACGGCGGGACAGCGGGATGGACACGGCGGGACAGCGGGATGGACACAGTGGGACAGAGGGATGGACGGCGGGACAGCGGGATGGACACGGTGGGACAGAGGGATGGACACGGCGGGACAGAGGGATGGACACGGCGGGACAGCGGGATGGACAGCGGGAGGGGACGTGTCCCAGCCCCCAGGCGGGAGTGGCTCAGCCCGGGCACACAGCGGGGACAGGAGGTGCCGGGGGGCCCGGGCTCTGCTCCCAGGGGCCGGGGACAGGGACAGGGACAGGGCCGGGACAATCGGCCCCAGGCCCCGCTGGGATCTCGGGGACGCTCCCCGGGCAGGGCCGCGCCGCCCTTCGCACCCGGGGGTGGCCGCGGTGGGCTGGGGGCCCCGGCATCCCCGGGATTACCTCTCTGCGCCAGCTCCAGGGTCCGCGCCTCCTCCGGGTCCGCCTCGGCCGCGGGTGGCACCGGCGATGTCCCCGCGTCACCCTCGGGCGCTGCGGGGACACGGCGAGGAGGGGCCGGGCTGGCACCGGGCTGGCAGGGGAGACGGGGGGCACAGCGAGGACACCCCCGCAGCTGCCCGGGCTCACGGCGAGGGCTGGCGTGTCACCCTGTGCCCCCCGTGTCACCCTGTGCCCCCCGTGCCACCCCATCCCTGTCACCCTGTGCCCCCCTGTGTCACCCCATCCCCCTGTCATCCCATCCCTGTGTCACCCTGTGCTCGCCGTGTCCCCCTGTCCCCGTGCCATCCTGTCCCTTCCATGCCACCCTGTCCCTGTGTCACCCCATCCCTGTCACCCCATCCCCTCTGTGCCACCCCGACCCCCCTGTGTCACCCCATCCCTCCCGTGCCATCCTGTGCGCTCCGTGTCACCCTGTCCCCACCCGTGTCACCCCATCCCTCCCGTGCCACCCTGTGCCCCTCGTGTCACCCTGTCCCCACCCGTGTCACCCCATCCCTCCCGTGCCACCCTGTGCCCCTCGTGTCACCCTGTGCCCGTGCCACCCCTCCGGGCCTGCCTGAGGGAGCTGCTCAGCCCCGAGTCCCTGTCCCCCTGTCCCCACATCCCCAAGCCTGTCCCTGTCCCCACACCCCCATGTCCCCCTGTCCCAGCCCTGTCCCCCCTGTCCCTGTCCCACCTCTCCGCGCCTCCCTGAGGGAGCTGCTCAGCACCGTCCACCACTGCTGAGCCTCGCGCTCCTCGGGGAACCGCAGCGCCACCGTCCCCAGTGACCCCGCTGAGCCTGCTGAGCCCGATCCCGCTGCTCCCGAGGATCCCGCAGATCCCGAGGATCCTCCCAGCCCCGCTGCTCCGGCCGGCGGCAGCTCCAGCTCGTGGCTCGTGGGGCCGCACACGCGGTAGGAGACGTCCCGCAGGTCAAACTCGGCCAGGGGCTGGCACGGGGCACAGGGGACAGAGGGACAGAGGGTCAGAGGGACAGAGGGACAGAGGGACAGGGACAGGGGGACAGAGGGACAGAGGGGAGAGGGGACAGGGGGACAGGGGGGACAGAGGGACAGAGGGACAGAGGGACAGGGGGACAGAGGGACAGAGGGACAGAGGGGACAGGGGGCACAGGGGGCAGGGGACAGGGGGACAGGGGGCACAGGCGACGGGGTCACCGCGGGGCTGGGACACCCGCAGCACCCTCAGCATGCCCCGGTCACTCCTGGGGGGTCCCGGTCACTCCTGGGGGCTCCTGGGCACCCTTTGGGTGTCCCCGGTCACCCTTGGAGCGTTCTGGTCACTCTTGGGACATCTTTGGGGTGCCCCTGAGCATCCTCAGGGTGCCCTGGCCACTTCTGAAGTGTTCTGCTCACTTTTGGGGTGCCCTGGTCACTCTCAGGGTGCCCCGGTGACCCTCGGGACTGTCCCTGTCCATGGCAGGGGGCGGCCGCGGGCCGATCCCGGGGGGTCCCGTCCTTCCCAACCCCCCCGGGACTCCCCAATTCCCGGCCCGGCCCCGGGACCCCGCGGCCCCTCCCGGGGGACAATCCCGGCCTCGGCGGCGGAACCCCCGAGCTCCGCCCCCTCCCACCCCCCCGACCCCCGCCGCGGGCCCCTCCCCCGCCCCTCCCCTTCCCCGCCCGCCCTCACCGCGCCTCCCCCCGCCTCCGGCAGCCGCAGGCCCAGGCGGAAGCGGCGCCGGCCCTGGGCTCCCGGTTCCACGCTGAGCTGCAGGCGGAGCGCGGCGCCGGCGGCGGGCAGGAGGCGGCAGGGCGCGGCCAGCTCGGCCCGGGCCGCCATCAGCACCGTGGGCGGGCTGGGAGCCGGGCCCGGCCCGGGCGCTCCGGGCGCCGCCATGGCGGCCCCGCCACTTCCGGCCTCCTGCCCGCGCGGTCCGGCGGCGAAAGAAGCCCCCTCCGGGGGGCGCGGCGGGAAACGCGGCCCCGAGCGCGGGAGTTCCGGGGGAGGAGCGTTCTGCCCGTGGCCACGCCCCTGGCCGCGCCCCCCGCCGTGATTGACAGCAGCTCCCCCGTCTTTGTCCGCGCCAGCCAATCAGGGCGCCGAGCGCCCCCGCGGTGGGCGGGGCCGCGGATCGGCGCTGAGTGACGTCGGTCTCAGCCAATGAAAGGTGAGGGTGGCGGTGATTGACAGGCGTTGTCGCCAATGCGGGCGCGGGGCGCGGGCGCCGCTCGGGCGGGGCGGGCGCGGGCGGGGCGGTGCCGCCGCTGTTGCCGTCCGGTGCCGCAGGAGAAGGTCGCCCGCTCGCCCGCTCGCTCCGGGGGACTCCCAGGATCTCGCTCAGCCGCTCGCGCCGTCCCGAGCACTCGGGGACATGTCGAGGTGGGCGGAGGCCCGGTGGGCCGGCGCCAGACGGCGGACGGCGGCCGCGGCACACTCGCCCTCCTCGAGCTTTCCCCGGAGACGCCTTCCTTTACACGCGCCCCGAGCTTGAAGGCGCTGCCACGGCGAAGAGGCACCGATAGGGAGCAGGACGCGCCGGTAAGCCTGCTCGGCCCGCCGCCCCCTCCCCGGCGCCCTCGGAGGCTTCGCGGACTACAGCTCCCAGCGTGCCCTGCGCCGCCCGGGCACGGCCCGGCACCGCGCGCAGCCGCGGGGCAGACTGGGAGCAGCAGTCCAGCAATGGCGGGGCTGGGCCCCCCGCGCGGGGCATGCCGGGGGCTGTAGTCCGCCAATGCATCGCTGCTTGGCGCTGCGCGGGGCATGCCGGGAGCTGTAGTCCGGCGCGCGGGGCATGCTGGGACGCCACTTCCGGTGCCGCCGCCGGGGACCGCGGGAGAGTTTTCCGCGTCCTTTTTTTCCTTTTTTCTCCCTCTTTTTCCTCCTTTCCCCTCATCTTCCTCTTCCCTCTGCCTCCCTGCGTCTCCCCCTCCGCCTGTCACCGTTTCCCGCTTCGCCGTGCCTGTGCCAGCTCCCCTTGAAGCTCTTCCTCCCTCCTTTCCTCTCTCTTCCCGTTTCCTTTTCCCATTTCTGTTTTTCCCCCTCTGTGCCCGTTTCCCTTTTCCCTGCTCTCCCTGCTCGCCCTGGGGCCCGTCCCGGTGCCGCTCACGCCCCCGGGCTGTCTCGGGAGCAGCCGCTGCACCGGGACCTGCGCCGGGACTCTCGCTGGGAATCGCCCCGGGAGCGGCTCCGGGAGGATGAAGCTGCTGGAAAACTCCAGTTTTGAAGCCATCAACTCCCAGCTGACGGTGGAGACGGGCGATGCCCACATCATCGGCAGGTGAGGGCGGGGAAAAACCCGGGAATGCGGGAATTCCGCCGGGAAAAGCTCCGAGATCATCGCCCCGAGCGGGGCTGGGCGCTCCAGGAGGGATTTTCCCGTTCCCAACGCGGAGCCGGGGCCCTTTTGGTGCCTGAAATCCGGGTTTTTGTCCCCGTTCCCGGCTCGCCCTCCGCCCTGCTCAGCCGAGCGTTTGAGTTCCCAATCCCTGGGGCACCCGGAGAACATTCCTGGGAATCGTTGTTCTCCGGCTGGGGCTCCGTGCCCGGGGATGAGGAGCTGGGGATGCTCCCGGTCCCTTCCCGGCCCATCCTGGGCTGGAAGCGTCCCCAGGAGCAGCTGGGAAAGGGCAGAGTTTGGGGCTTTGCCAGTTTGTTCCCAGTTTGGCCCAGTCTGTCCCAGTCTGTCCCAGTCTCCAGCCGCGTTTGGGGTGCTCCAAAGTCCATCCCAGACCCGGAGCCTTTCGGAATTCCCCTCCTTGGGGAAATGAGGAATTTCAGGGAGGAGCTGGTGGAGTCCTGGGGGCGGGGCAGGAGCTGATCCCAGAGTTCCCGGAATGCCGGAGGGGTTGGGGATGGAGAGGAGCCCCGGGATTAGTCGGGGGACAGGGACAGACGCAGGGAATGGCTCCTTCTCTGGGAATTCCATCCCTGTCCCAAGCTCCTCTGGAGCCCCGGGAACGGCCCTGGAGGGGCTCTGGGCTCCCCAGGAGCTTCCCCCGCTGCCATTCCCGGGCTCCCGCCCGCTCTCCCCGCAGGATCGAGAGCTACTCCTGTAAGCTGGCCGGCATCGACAAGCAGCTCTTCAAGCAGTTCTGCCACGAGGGGCAGCCCCACGCGCTCGAGGCCCTGTCCCCGCCCCAGACCTCCGGCCTCAGCCCCGGCAGGTACCGCCAGCCACGCCGGGACTGCGGGGTCGGGCCTGGGAATGGGCCTGGGATTGTGGGATCGGCGCTGGGATTGTGGGATTGGCGCTGGGATTGCGGGATCGGCACTGGGAATGGGCCTGGGACTGTGGGGTTGGCACTGGGAATGGGCCTGGGGCTGTGGGATCGGCACTGGGACTGCGGGGTCGGCACTGGGAATGGGCCTGGGACTGTGGGATCGGCACTGGGAATGGCCCTGGGATCATGGGATCGGCACTGGGACTGTGGGGTTGGTCCCAGGAATGGCCTGGGACCGTGGGGTTGGCACTGGGATCGGCACTGGGACCGGGGGATCGGCAGTGGGACCGTGGGATCGGCACTGGGACTGTGGGATTGGCACTGGGACTGTGGGGTTGGCCCCGGGAATGGGCCTGGGACCGTGGGGTTGGCACTGGGACCGTGGCATTGGCACTGGGACCACGGGGTCAGCCCCAGGAATGGTCCTGGGACCGTGGGATTGGCCCTGGGATCAGCCCTGAGACCGTGGGATTGGCCCTGGGATCAGCCCTGGGACCGTGGGATCGGCCCTGGAATGAGCCCTGGGAGCAGCCCCGGGCTGGGCCTGGCTGGGCTGGGTTTTGGGGCCGGCCGTGAGCTCGTCCAGCACAGCCAAGGCCGCTCCCGGCCACGTCCCCGAGGGCCACGTTCCCGGGGATGGCAAATCCCTGTGTGCCCCGCGGTGCCGGTGTCCCTGAGTGTCCCTGAGTGTCCCTGAGCGTCCCTTTGTGCCCTGCTGTGCCCCGTGATGCCGGTGTCCCTCTGTGTCCTTGTGTCACTCTGTGTCCTGCTGTCCCTCTGTACCCCATGGTGCCCTGTGGTGCCAGTGTCTTTCTGTGTCCTTGTGTCCCGCTGTGTCCCCCCATGTCCCTCTGTGTCTCTCTGTCCCCCCGTGTCCCTCGTGTCCCTCTGTGTCCCTCTGTGTCCTTCTGTCCGTCTGTGTCCCTGTGTCCTTCTGTCCCTCTGTGTCCCTCTGTCCCTGTGTCCTTCTGTCCCGCCGTACCCCGTGGTGCCGGTGTCCCTGTGTCCCTCTGTGTGCTTCTGTCCCTCTGTGTCCCTGTGTATCCCTGTGTGTCCGTGTGTGTCCCTCTGTCCCTGTGTGTCCCCGTGTGTTCCTCTGTGTCCCTCTGTCCCTCAATGCCCCCCCGTGCCCTGCGGTGCCGGTGTCCCTGTGTGTCCCTGTGTGTCCCTCTGTCCCTGTGTGTCCCTGTGTGTCCCCCTCTGTGTCCCTGTGTGTCCCTGTGTGTCCCTGTGTGTCTCTCTGTGTCCCTGTGTGTCTCTCTGTCTCTGTGTGTCCCTGTGTGTCCCTCTGTCTCTCTGTGTCCCTGTGTGTCCCTGTGTGTCCCTGTGTGTCCCTTTGTGTCCCTGTGTGTTCCTGTGTGTCTCTCTGTGTCCCTGTGTGTCTTTCTGTCTCTGTGTGTCCTTGTGTGTCCCTCTGTCTCTCTGTGTGTCTCTCTGTCTCTGTGTGTTCCTGTGTGTCCCTGTGTGTCCCTGTGTGTCCCTCTGTCCCTGTGTGTCCCCCTCTGTGTCCCTGTGTGTCCCTGTGTGTTCCTGTGTGTCTCTCTGTGTCCCTGTGTGTCTCTCTGTCCCTGTGTGTCCCTGTGTGTCCCTCTGTGTCCCTCTGTGTCCCTGTGTGTCCCTCTGTCTCTCTATGTCTCTCTGTGTCCCTGTGTGTCCCTCTGTCCCCCTGTGCCCCCCCGTGCCCGGCGGTGCCGGTGACGCTGCGGTGCCGCTGCCAGGCTGGGGAAGAGCCAGGCGGGGGACGAGGAGGGGCCGCTGAGCGACACGTGCAGCCGCAAGACGCTGTTCTACCTGATCGCCACGCTCAACGAGGCCTTCCGGCCCGACTACGACTTCAGCGCCGCCAAGAGCCACGAGTTCAGCCGCGAGCCCAGCCTCAACTGGGTACGGACTGGGAGGGACTGGGGACGCTGGGAGGGACTGGGAGGGACTGGGATGGGAGAGCCGCGAGTCCAGCCTCAACTGGGTACGGACTGGGAGGGACTGGGATGGGAGAGCCACGAGTTCAGCTGCGAGCCCAGCCTCAACTGGGTACGGACTGGGAGGGACTGGGAGGGACTGGGAGGGACTGGGATGGGAGAGCCGCGAGTCCAGCCTCAACTGGGTACGGACTGGGGGCACTGGGAGGGACTGGGATGGGAGAGCCGCGAGCCCAGCCTGAACTGGGTATGGACTGGGAGGGACTGGGAGGGACTGGGATGGGAGAGCCGCGAGCCCAGCCTGAACTGGGTATGGACTGGGAGGGACTGGGAGGGACTGGGATGGGAGAGCTGCAAGTTCAGCCTCAACTGGGTACGGACTGGGGGTACTGGGAGGGACTGGGAGGGACTGGGATGGGAGAACTGCGAGCCCAACCTCAACTGGGTATGGCTCAGGGCACTGGGAGGGACTAGGAGGGACTGGGATGGGAGAGCCGTGAGCCTAGCCTCAACTGGGTATGGACTGAGAGGCACTGGGAGGGACTGGGATGGGAGAGCCATGAGCCCAGCCTCAGGTGGGTACAGAGCGTGGAACGGGGCGGGATCACCTGGAATCCCCTGGGAGAGCGGGAGTGGGACAGACTCGGGGCAGGAGGGACCTTCAGACTCCAAACTGCCCCGACCCGGCCTCGGACGCTCCCAGGGACAGGGCAGCCACAGCTTCCCCGGGAATTCTTTCCAGCCCTTCCGTGCTCCCAGACCCACATCCCCATCCCAGCCCCGTCCCTGTGTCCCACATCCCCATCCCAGCCCCGTCCCTGTGTCCCACATCCCCGTTCCCAGCCCCGTGCCCGTGTCCCACGTCCCCGTTCCCATTCCAGGTGATGAATGCCGTGAACTGCAGCCTCTTCTCGGCCGTGCGCGAGGATTTCAAGGCGCTGAAGCCGCTCCTGTGGAACGCGGTGGACGAGGAGATCTGCCTGGCCGAGTGTGACATCTACAGGTACCGGGGCCGCCCCTTCCTGAGGGGTTCCAGCCCTTCCCAGGGAATTCCGGCCCTTCCCGAGGGGTTCCAGCCCTTCCCGGGGAATTCCGGCCCTTGCCGAGGGGTTCTGGCCCTTCCCGGGGAATTCTGGCCCTCCCCAAGGGATTTTGACCCTTCCTGTGGAATTCCGGCCCTTCCCGTGGAATTCTGGCCCTTCCCATGGAATTCCGGCCCTTCCCGAGGGGTTCCGGCCCTTCCCGTGGAATCCTGACCCTTCTCCTGGAATTCCAGCCTTTCCTGAGGCGCTCTGCCCCCGGACAGGCACTTTTCCCATAAGAAGCGGTGTTTTGGGTGCGAGGAGCAGCCGGAGCAGGGCCGGTGTTGCTGCCGTGGGGGTGCTGCCATCCCTTCCCAGCCCCTTGGGATTCCCAACCCCGGGAATTCCCAGCGCCGGGAATTCTGCCGCCCAGCCTGGGAGCTTTGCTGTCCCCACCCCAGCCCTGCCCCCCATGCCGTGTGCCCGGCCTGTCCATCCAGGGAGCTTGTCCCGCCTCTCCCGCTGCAGCTACAACCCCGACCTGGACTCGGATCCCTTTGGGGAGGACGGCAGCCTCTGGTCCTTCAACTACTTCTTCTACAACAAGCGGCTCAAGAGGATCGTGTTCTTCACCTGCCGCTCCATCAGGTGAGCCGGGGGCGGTTCCCGAGGGGCTGCCCCGGAACCGCGGCGCTGAGGCCGTGCTGCCCCTCCCGCAGCGGATACGCCTACACCCGCCCGGACACCGGCACCGAGCTGGACATGGACCTGGGGGAAGGGGACGCCGAGAAGGGCGGCAGCGGGGACCCCGAGGGCGGCGGCATCGAGGAGGACAGGTGGGTGCGGGCGGGGCCGCGGCGGTGTGGCCGCAGGTGAGGCAGGTGACCCTCGCTGTGCTCGGTGCAGGTTGCAGGTGATCTGCATGTGAGATTCCCGACCGGCTCCCAGGCACCGGGAACGGGAACGGAACCAGCAATGGGACTGGAAATGGACTGGGAACCGAACCAGCACTGGGAACGGGACTGGGAATGGAACCGGCGCCAGGAAGGGAACCGGGAACGGAACCGGCACCGGGACTGGCAACCCAGCCAGCGTTGGAACCGGGAATGGCACCGGGAACGGAGCTGCGAATGGAACCGGGAATGGAAGCGGCACCGTCCCCGCCCTGCTGGTCCTTCCTGACCCGTGTCCCCCCCACCCCATCACGGTGTCCCCACGTCCCCCCTGGACACTGGAGCCCCCCAGGAACCCCGGAGCTCCGGAGCCGCTGCCGGAGCCGCCGGGAGCTCCGGGAAGCTTCGCTGCACTTTATGGCTCCTCCCCTCGGCTGCACTGATCCCCGTTCCCACCTCGCCAGACTCCTGACGGGCTCCATCCGTCCATCCCGGCGCTGCCTGGGGGGAAAACCCCAAATCCGCCCCCGAACTGCCCCCCTCCCCCCCCACCCCGAGTCCGTGTGTTTCAAAGAGTCCGGCTTCGCTCCGCTCCAGCTCTGCTGTTCCTGCAGGGATCTCACCTGGGCCAGGTGAGCCCGGCGCCTGAGGCAGGGGGGTCCCGGCTGCGCCTCCGTGGGGATTCCGATGGAATTCTGGAGCAGGGGGGTCCCACTCTCACCCCGGGGCATGGCTGGAGCAGGGGGGTCACACCTGCACTTCCGTGGGAAGGGGATTCCGATGGAATTCTGGAGCAGGGGGGTCACACCTGCGCCTCTGTGGGAAGCAAATTCCAGTGGAATTCCAGAGGAGGGGGGTCCCAGCTCCTTTGGGATCTGTGATCTGGAGCGGGGCGGGTCCTACCTGCACCTCCCTTGGGATCCGGAGCGGGGTGTCCCATCTGCAGCCTCCATGGCAATTTGAATTCCAGTGGAATTCTGGAGCAGGGGAGTCCCGGTCGCATCCTGAGTGGGATCCGGATTGGAGGGGTCCCACCTGCACCCTCAGACTGCTCCAAGCTCCAGATTCTGGGGTCTGGTTCTGGCCCTGTTCCCACTCTGGATCCAGGGTCCAGCTGACCACGCACAAGGAGGGGCCGCTGAGCCCCCCCCAAACCCCTCCTGCCCCGCCAGAATGGGGCAGTTCTGTGGGAATCCCGCTGTTCCCACCAGCAGCTCCGGGACATCGGTTTGTGCTCCCCCAAATTCCCGGGGTGCATCCCCCCAGCTCCTCCATTCCCCCCTAAACTCCCCCTGGCCAGCTGGAATTCCACCCCGTTGCAGTGTCCTGCCAATAAAGGATTTCTGGGATTTGCCCCCAGTTCCTGGGGGATCCCCCTGGGATGTTGCCGTTACCATGGGGGGGTCCTGGCCCAGGGTGGGGGTTGGGACCCCGTGGGTTGGGGTCCCACGGGTGCTTCAGTCTGACTTTATTCTCTGGTTTATCTCTTTATGCTCTGGTTTATCCCTTTATCCTCTGCTTTAACATCGGTTTTATCCTCCTGCCGCTTTATTTTCCATTTCCGTGGAATCCCGGGGGCGTTCGGGTTTGCAGGGACGTTCAGGATCGCCTTGTTCCGTCAGCCCATGGGCGGGGACACCTTCCCCTGTCCCAGGCTGCTCCCAGCCCCAATGTCCAGCCTGGCCTTGGACGCTCCCGGGGATCCAGGGCAGCCACAGCTGCCCTGGGAATTCTGTTCCAGTCCCTCCCCACCCTCACAGGCCGGAATTCCTTCCCGATATCCCATCCAGCCCTGCCTGCTGGCAATGGGAAGCCGTTCCCTGTGTCCTGTCCCTCCAGCCCTTGTCCCAAGTCACCAGAGCAGGGTCAGGTGGGGGACAACGAGCAGCGAGCTCCTGGGTTCAGCTGAACCCCGTTTAATAATTATTGATTGTAGAACCGCTCTCCACTGTAGAACACCAGTTCCAGGCTTTTTCTCACACTGCTGGGCCTGGGCGTTGGAATTTCAGGCTCTAAAGCGACAAATGAGAGCCCGAGTCCAGGAAGTTCCTGCGGATTTTGGAGGGTAATATTGGATGCCAGGGGTGGAGGAGCCCGGGGGGTGTTGCTGGACATTGTCAGGTGTCTTGGTTTAGAAGACGAAACGTCTGCCAAGGAAGGCGGGAACCTCCGTGGTGTCCTCAGCATCCAGAGGGAATTGAAGCTTCTCCAAAGCTGTGCTGGTGGGCCGGAAGCGGTGGGCGCAGGGTTGGGAGACAGTGCCCTGCTGCGTTCCTCCTCCGAAGCCGTTGGCGGTGCCCTCCCAGAGCCGGGCACTGGGGATGGTGGGATAGCCACAGGAGCCCGTTCCAAAGGAGGTTTTACAGGCAATGAATTCCTCTACAGAGCCAGCAGCAGCCGCAGCAGGGGTAGGGCCCGTGTTCAGACAGCGATGTGCGAAGGGACGGAGCACACCCACGACCGGCTGCCAGCTGAACCGGGCTGAGCCAGGCTGAGCCGGGCTCGCGGTGGCACCAGGGAGGTTTCTGTGCCTGGGACACAAACGCGGCACCCAAGAGCTGCTTTGTCCTTTCCACCCTTTCCTCTAGAGCTGCACATTGGGTGCCAGCGAATGGCTTGGTTTGGGCGACAAACGTGCTCAGCAAGGCGGGAACCTTTCCTCCGAATGGGTGAAACTCCTGCGATCATGGGGCTTTCGGGCAGAGAGGGAGGGAAGGGAACGATGAAAACCCGTTGCTCTAGAGCAAACGGCAGCCCCGGAACGGGCACTGCCCACGCGCTCCGCACCGCGCTCGGCGCCGCGATTGGCACCACGCTCGGTGGGGGAGCTGCAGCCGGCGGCAGCAGGCGCTGCGGTGGCGGACCCCCGTGGCCAGCAGGGGGCGCTGTGGTGTCAGACCCACGGCCAGCAGGGGGCGCTGTGGCGACATACCCACGGCCAGCAGGGGGCGCTGTGCTGACGGACCCACGGCCAGCAGGGGGCGCTGTGGCGACATACCCACGGCCAGCAGGGGGCGCTGTGGCGACATACCCACGGCCAGAAGGGGGCGCTGTGGTGTCGGACCCACGGCCAGCAGGGGTCGCTGTGGCGGCATACCCACGGCCAGCAGGGGGCGCTGTGGTGTCGGACCCACGGCCAGCAGGGGGCGCTGTGGTGTCGGACCCACGGCCAGCAGGGGGCGCTGTGGCGACATACCCACGGCCAGCAGGGGTCGCTGTGGCGACATACCCACGGCCAGCAGGGGGCGCTGTGGTGACGGACCCAAGGCCAGCAGGGGGCGCTGTGGTGACATACCCACGGCCAGCAGGGGGCGCTGTGGTGTCGGACCCACGGCCAGCAGGGGGCGCTGTGGTGACGGACTCACGGCCACCAGGGGGCGCTGTGGTGACATACCCACGGCCAGCAGGGGGCGCTGTGGTGACATACCCACGGCCAGCAGGGGGCGCAGTGGTGTCGGACCCACGGCCAGCAGGGGGCGCTGTGGTGACATACCCACGGCCAGCAGGGGGCGCTGTGGTGTCGAACCCACGGCCAGCAGGGGGCGCTGTGGTGTTGGCCCCACGGCCAGCAGGGGGCGCTGTGGTGTCGAACCCACGGCCAGCAGGGGGCGCTGTGGTGAGATACCCACGGCCAGCAGGGGGCGCTGTGGTGACGGGCCCACGGCCAGCAGGGGGCGCTTTGGCGGCATACCCACGGCCAGTAGGGGGCGCTGTGGTGTCGGACCCAGGGCCAGCAGGGGGCGCTGTGGCGACATACCCACGGCCAGCAGGGGGCGCCGTGGCGACATACCCACGGCCAGCAGGGGGCGCTGTGGTGTCGGACCCACGGCCAGCAGGGGGCGCTGTGGCGACAGACCCACGGCCAGCAGGGGGCGCTGTGGTGTCGGACCCACGGCAAGCAGGGGGCGCTGTGGCGGCATAACCAAGGCCAGCAGGGGGCGCTGTGGTGACATACCCACGGCCAGCAGGGGGCGCTGTGGTGTCGGACCCACGGCCAGCCGGGGGCGCTGTGGCGACATACCCACGGCCAGCAGGGGGCGCTGTGGCGTCGAACCCACGGCCGGCAGGGGGCGCTGTGGCGACAGACCCACGGCCAGCAGGGAGCGCTGTGGTGTTGGACCCACGGCCAGCAGGGGGCGCTGTGGCGACAGACCCACGGCCAGCAGGGGGCGCTGTGGTGTCGGACCCACGGCCAGCAGGGGGCGCTGTGGTGTCGGACCCACGGCCAGCAGGGGGCGCTGTGGCAACATACCCACGGCCAGCAGGGGGCGCTGTGGTGTCGGACCCACGGCCAGCAGGGGGCGCTGTGGTGACGGACCCACGGCCAGCAGGGGGCGCTGTGGTGACATACTTACGGCCAGCAGGGGTCGCTGTGGCGGCATACCCACGGCCAGCAGGGGGCGCTGTGGTGTCGGACCCACGGCCAGCAGGGGGCGCTGTGGTGTCGGACCCACGGCCAGCAGGGGGCGCTGTGGCAACATACCCACGGCCAGCAGGGGTCACTGTGGCGACATACCCACGGCCAGCAGGGGGCGCTGTGGCGACATACCCACGGCCAGCAGGGGGCGCTGTGGTGACATACCCCACGGCCAGCAGGGGGCGCTGTGGTGTCGGACCCACGGCCAGCAGGGGGCGCTGTGGTGACGGACTCACGGCCAGCAGGGGGCGCTGTGGTGACATACCCACGGCCAGCAGGGGGCGCTGTGGTGACATACCACGGCCAGCAGGGGGCGCAGTGGTGTCGGACCCACGGCCAGCAGGGGGCGCTGTGGTGACATACCCACGGCCAGCAGGGGGCGCTGTGGTGTCGGACCCACGGCCAGCAGGGGGCGCTGTGGCAACATACCCACGGCCAACAGGGGCGCTGTGGCGACATACCCACGGCCAGCAGGGGGCGCTGTGGCGACATACCCACGGCCAGCAGGGGGCGCTGTGGCGACATACCCACGGCCAGCAGGGGGCGCTGTGGTGACATACCCACGGCCGGCAGGGGGCGCTGTGGTGTCGGACCCACGGCCAGCAGGGGGCGCTGTGGCGACGGACTCACGGCCAGCAGGGGGCGCTGTGGTGTCGGACCCACGGCCAGCAGGGGGCGCTGTGGCAACATACCCACGGCCAGCAGGGGGCGCAGTGGTGTCGGACCCACGGCCAGCAGGGGGCGCTGTGGCGGCATACCCACGGCCAGCAGGGGGCGCTGTGGTGTCGGACCCACGGCCAGCAGGGGGCGCTGTGGCAACATACCCACGGCCAGCAGGGGTCGCTGTGGCAACATACCCACGGCCAGCAGGGGGCGCTGTGGTGTTGGCCCCACGGCCAGCAGGGGGCGCTGTGGTGTCGAACCCACGGCCAGCAGGGGGCGCTGTGGTGTCGGACCCACGGCCAGCAGGGGGCGCTGTGGCGACATACCCACGGCCAGCAGGGGGCGCTGTGGTGTCGGACCCACGGCCAGCAGGGGGCGCTGTGGTGTTGGCCCCACGGCCAGCAGGGGGCGCTGTGGTGTCGAACCCACGGCCAGCAGGGGGCGCTGTGGCGACATACCCACGGCCAGCAGGGGGCGCTGTGGCGACATACCCACGGCCAGCAGGGGGCGCTGTGGTGTCGGACCCACGGCCAGCAGGGGGCGCTGTGGCAACATACCCACGGCCACCAGGGGGCGCTCTGGTGACATACCCACGGCCAGCAGGGGGCGCTGTGGTGTCGGACCCACGGCCAGCAGGGGGCGCTGTGGTGACAGACTCACGGCCAGCAGGGGGCGCTGTGGTGACATACCCACGGCCAGCAGGGGGCGCTGTGGTGACAGACCCACGGCCAGCAGGGGGCGCTGTGGTGTCAGACCCACGGCCAGCAGGGGGCGCTGTGGTGTTGGCCCACGGCCAGCAGGGGGCGCTGTGGTGTCGGACCCACGGCCAGCAGGGGGCGCTGTGGTGTTGGCCCCACGGCCAGCAGGGGGCGCTGTGGTGTCGAACCCACGGCCAGCAGGGGGCGCTGTGGTGACGGACCCACGGCCAGCAGGGGGCGCTGTGGTGTCGAACCCACGGCCAGCAGGGGGCGCTGTGGTGTCGGACCCACGGCCAGCAGGGGTCGCTGTGGCGGCATACCCACGGCCAGCAGGGGGCGCTGTGGCAACATACCCACGGCCAGCAGGGGCGCTGTGGTGTCGGACCCACGGCCGGCAGGGGGCGCTGTGCTGTCGGACCCACGGCCAGCAGGGGGCGCTGTGGTGTTGGCCCCACGGCCAGCAGGGGGCGCTGTGGTGTTGGCCCCACGGCCAGCAGGGGGCGCTGTGGCGACGGACTCACGGCCAGCAGGGGGCGCTGTGGTGTCGGACCCACGACCAGCAGGGGCGCTGTGGCAACATACCCACGGCCAGCAGGGGGCGCTGTGGTGACATACCCACGGCCAGCAGGGGGCGCTGTGGTGACATACCCACGGCCAGCAGGGGGCGCTGTGGTGTCGAACCCACGGCCAGCAGGGGGCGCTGTGGTGTCGGACCCACGGCCAGCAGGGGGCGCTGTGGCGACATACCCACGGCCAGCAGGGGGCGCTCTGGTGTCGGACCCACGGCCAGCAGGGGGCGCTGTGGTGTTGGCCCCACGGCCAGCAGGGGGCGCTGTGGTGTCGAACCCACGGCCAGCAGGGGGCGCTGTGGCGACATAACCACGGCCAGCAGGGGGCGCTGTGGCGACATACCCACGGCCAGCAGGGGGCGCTGTGGTGTCGGACCCACGGCCAGCAGGGGGCGCTGTGGCAACATACCCACGGCCAGCAGGGGGCGCTCTGGTGACATACCCACGGCCAGCAGGGGGCGCTGTGGTGTCGGACCCACGGCCAGCAGGGGGCGCTGTGGTGACAGACTCACGGCCAGCAGGGGGCGCTGTGGTGACATACCCACGGCCAGCAGGGGGCGCTGTGGTGACAGACCCCACGGCCAGCAGGGGGCGCTGTGGTGTCAGACCCACGGCCAGCAGGGGGCGCTGTGGTGTTGGCCCCACGGCCAGCAGGGGGCGCTGTGGTGTTGGCCCCACGGCCAGCAGGGGGCGCTGTGGCGGCACACCCACGGCCAGCAGGGGGCGCTGTGGTGTCGAACCCACGGCCAGCAGGGGGCGCTGTGGTGACGGACCCAAGGCCAGCAGGGGGCGCTGTGGTGTCGAACCCACGGGCCAGCAGGGGGCGCTCTGGTGTCGGACCCACGGCCAGCAGGGGGCGCTGTGGCGGCATACCCACGGCCAGCAGGGGGCGCTGTGGCGACATACCCACGGCCAGCAGGGGCGCTGTGGTGTCGGACCCCACGGCCGGCAGGGGGCGCTGTGCTGTCGGACCCACGGCCAGCAGGGGGCGCTGTGGTGTTGGCCCCACGGCCAGCAGGGGGCGCTGTGGCGTCGGACCCACGGCCAGCAGGGGGCGCTGTGGCGACATACCCACGGCCAGCAGGGGGGCGCTGTGGTGTCGGGACCCACGGCCAGCAGGGGGCGCTGTGGCAACATACCCACGGCCAGCATGGGGCGCTGTGGTGTCGGACCCACGGCCGGCAGGGGGCGCTGTGGTGTTGGCCCCACGGCCAGCAGGGGGCGCTGTGGTGTCGGACCCACGGCCAGCAGGGGGCGCTGTGGTGAGATACCCACGGCCAGCAGGGGGCGCTGTGCTGTCGGACCCACGGCCAGCAGGGGTCGCTGTGGTGTCGGACCACGGCCAGCAGGGGGCGCTGTGCTGTCGGACCCACGGCCAGCAGGGGTCGCTGTGGCGACATACCCACGGCCAGTAGGGGGCTGTGCTGTCGGACCCACGGCCGGCAGGGGGCGCTGTGGTGACATACCCACGGCCGGCAGGGGCGCTGTGCTGTCGGACCCACGGCCAGCAGGGGGCGCTGTGGCGACATACCCACGGCCAGCAGGGGGCGCTGTGGCAACATACCCACGGCCAGCAGGGGGCGCTGTGGTGTCGGACCCACGGCCGGCAGGGGGCGCTGTGCTGTCGGACCCACGGCCAGCAGGGGTCGCTGTGGTGTCGGACCACGGCCGGCAGGGGGCGCTGTGCTGTCGGACCCACGGCCAGCAGGGGGCGCTGTGGCGACATACCCACGGCCAGCAGGGGGCGCTGTGGTGTTGGCCCCACGGCCAGCAGGGGGCGCTGTGGCGTCGGACCCACGGCCAGCAGGGGGCGCTGTGGCAACATACCCACGGCCGGCAGGGGTCGCTGTGGCAACATACCCACGGCCAGCAGGGGGCGCTGTGGTGACATACCCACGGCCAGCAGGGGGCGCTGTGGTGACATACCCACGGCCAGCAGGGGGCGCTGTGGTGTCGGACCCACGGCCAGCAGGGGGCGCTGTGGCGACATACCCACGGCCAGCAGGGGGCGCTGTGGCGACATACCCACGGCCAGCAGGGGGCGCTGTGGCAACATACCCACGGCCAGCAGGGGGCGCTGTGGTGTTGAACCCACGGCCAGCAGGGGGCGCTGTGGCGTTGAACCCACGGCCAGCAGGGGGCGCTGTGGCGTTGGACCCACGGCCAGCAGGGGGCGCTGTGGCGACAGACCCACGGCCAGCAGGGGGCGCTGTTGGTGTCGGACCCACGGCCAGCAGGGGGCGCAGTGGTGTCGGACCCACGGCCAGCAGGGGGCGCTGCGTTGACAGACCCACGGCCAGCAGGGGCGCTGCGGTGACAGACCCACGGCCAGCAGGGGGCGCTGTGGTGGCAGACTCACGGCCAGCAGGGGGCGCTCTGGTGGCAGACCCATCCCCCCTGTCCAGCAGGGGGCGCTGCAGTGATGGCCCCCCACATCCAGCAGGGGGCGCTGCAGCAGCTCCCCTGAGGGGACCCCGAGGCCGCGGCATCCCCGGCACGGCCGGCGCCGGGAAGGGAGGACGGAAATCGCTCCCTTTGGCCAAGCCCCCGGTGATGCCTTGAGGTGGCCGCCTAAAACACAGAGACTCCACCGGAACATGGGGATAAAGGCAGGTATTTGTCTGAAGGGCCTTCAAAGCTACTCCCCGGGCAGCCAAAAGGCTCCATCCAAGATGGACCCCAGCTTGCGGGTTCTTCACACTTCCGTAAGTTTGGTCCATTTGCGTATCAGGTTTAATTGTCCAATTGGAATCTCATGATGTAATGGTCCCAAGTTTGCCCCCATTTAGAGGATTTTAGTTTCCACATTTTGGGGCCTGGTGTCCTTGAAGTGCAAACCGAGAGAGATTTGTTATGTCGAACCAGCACGAGGGAGCAGCAGCTGGCAGGGCCCAGGAAACTTCAGAGTCGCACAGCAGGAGGTGCGGGGTTTGGAAAACACAGAAGTTAAAACCTAAAGTGTCACTCCCCCCTTTAGAGGCTTGGCAAGGCCTCTACCTTGTCGAGGCTCTGCTTTAAATACTCTCAATATCTGCTCTAACAGCAGTGTGTGTAAACAAGAACTGTAATTACAACTACAAACGATTCTTTAGTCCAGGACCAGTTTGGGACCCACGAAATCGGGTGTGGAAGATCCAATCAGAGCTCAGAGTGTTATCTTTGAGTGCTATCTAATGGAAGATCCAGTTAGTGCTCAAATTGTTGTAGTGGTTTGGCCCAAAACTCTCATTCCTGTTTACCTTCTGTGAGATAAGAATTAGGAGAAAAGCAGAGCAGGCACCAAACTTGAAAGAATATAAAGAAGTTTATTAATAGACCTAAAAGAGGGGGGAAAGGGAAAAATAAAATCAATCCACACCTTCAGAACTCTCCTCCTCCCCCCACCTCCCTCCTTTCTCCCACTGACAATGTAAAAAGACAACCCTTGAGATGTTCAGTCTGTTTACCACTTCCATAATAACCTTGTTCAGTCCATTTAGAAAGAGAAGTCTCTTCTTGCTCATGCTATGAAAACATCATCACAACGAGACAGCCGCCCACTTCCAAATATTGTTCAGTCCATTTAGGAAGAGGAGTCTCTGCCTGCATGTGAGTCCCTTCCCCCGACTTGCAGCTTTTCCCACAACTGCTTTTGAGGGTCCACTCTTGAAGTTTTTTGGGGTACAATTTTAAGGTTGAGCCATTCAGAAACAAAAACAGAGGCCCTTCTCCTTCCCTGGGAGCAAAGGGTCTTCCTCATCTTCATCGTTAGGACTATCTCTGGGAGCATCTCTAGGAACTGAGGTTTTCTCCTTTCCCGTTTGGAGCCAAAGTCCTCATCTGGTTCATCTCTCCCTGTCCAAACTTCTCATGAAATTACAGCTGCATCAGCATCTGCCTATCTCAGCGCAGGTGCTTTTGCTCACAAGTACAAGTTGAACACTCCACCCTCCATGCCTTCATGAAATTACAACGGGATACTCTGATATATCATAGCTTCACAACAGAATTTCAGCTTTAAGCATCTCCTCTTTCTCTTCCCTCAGGTTTTCAGCTCTTCACAGCAATAAAAGGGTTAATCTCACCCAGGCCTTGCAGCTGGAATTTCGCTTATCGCTGTTGCTCACATGATCTTTGCTGGACATCGGTGCAGCTTCAGCTGAATCTTGGCCGCACTGGAGAGGGGGAGCTGCACGTAGAAGGGCTGTGGGGGGGTTCCACGGGTGGAACAGGGCCCATCGGCTCCAGGATGACCGTGGCCCAAGCAGGGCCTGGCCGGGCCCACTGGCCCCCGCACGGGGCCTGCAGCCACCTGTCCCAGCACCAGGAACGAGAGAGAGAGAGCTGTGGGGGGAGGTTTGTGTATTCTTAAGTGTGGATCACAGAGGCGGTCACAATTTAAAGTGGCTCAAAGAATTGTCTGTATTCAAAGTGGCCACTGCTAGGTCCTGGCAGGTCACAGAGTCCTTGGCAAGGATATCCCTTTGGGGACTATGCTTGCTAACCCATGACACCTGCCTGTCAAAGGCGTATGGTGCCTGACCCGAGGCATCAGCGGGCAGTGTTTGATCTCAGCGCCGCCGAGCAGCGGCCGGCAGAGGCAGGGAAAGCAGGCAGGTTCGACCGGAGTGCCGGAGGGCAGCGGAGGGGCGGCACACACGGCTCCTGCAGCGCGCAGCCACTCTCCTTGGTCGGAGTGGCAGGAAGGAAACCAGTCCCCACCGCCCGGCCAGGTCTGCGGTCAGCCCCAACACCTCTTGTGGCAGTTCTACACCACCATTCCCAAAAAAACCCCAGCAGGAGAGCTCAGCCCCCACATGGGACTCCCAAACCCCAAAACCAAAGCGACTTCTGAAATGCCAGAGCTATCTGCCACCTTTCTTTGCGTCTTAATTGCTGTCTATTCATCCATAAACCCACCCCCACACCCCTTTCCAGCACCTTTCCAACAACAATGGGAAGAAATTCACTTGAGGAACCTAACCCCCATGTGAAAAATGAGGTTCACTCTTTATAAAATTAAAAAAAAATATATAATAAAAGGGGACAATTAGGAGCAAAAAGGGTATTACGGCCGGGTGCTTCGGCAGAGAGCCAAAGGCACACCTCTACATCCAAAAGATCGTCTTTAAAAGTACATCTCTCATTGTATATTCATCGCCATCATGCATGATTCATAAATTCTGTGCAGTTTCTGTGTATCGTCCCATCAGCCTTATCTTCCTCCTTGCCTCCATTCCGTCTCTGCTCCCTCCATCAATTCTTCTCTCTCTGGTTTCTGGTTTTCTCCTCTGATAAGACACTCCAGGAATGTGAAGGCTTTCTCTGCCTGTCTTTTCTAAATTGACTGCATAAACAATGGACATTCTATGTCACGTGTGACGTTACAGAACCTCGGGGAAGTTTTTCTAACATCATGTAACACGCCTAAAGCCAACATCACAAAACATTCATAACACCCGGAAGAGAAATCACCTGGGGGGACTCAAGGACGACCCTTGGGGTTCTGGAACAGAGGCTACAGAGGGTCTGAAGCCAACTACACCCCAAGAGAGAAGGAGATCCTGGCAGCCTGTGAAGGAATCCAAGCTGCCTCAGAAGTAATCGGCACAGAAGCACAACTCCTCCTGGCACCCCGACTACCGGTGCTGGGGTGGATGTTCAGGGAAACATCCACCATCACGCCACCGACGCTACTTGGAGCAAATGGATCGCCCTCATCACGCAGCGCGCCCAGATTGGAAACCCAAATCGCCCTGGGATTCTGGAAATCATAACAAACTGGCCTGAAGGTGAAAGCTTTGGTCTCACTGATGAAGAGGAGCAGGAGCAGGTAACCTGTGCTGAGGAAGCTCCACCATACACCCAACTGCCATCAGAAGACACACGCTACGCTCTTCTCACCGACAGATCCTGTCGCATCGTAGGGATGAAACAAAAGTGGAAAGCAGCTGTATGGAGCCCCACACGAGGGGCTGCAGAAGCTACTGAAGGACAAGGTCAAGCCAACTCGCTGAACTCAAAGCTGTTCAACTAGCCCTGGACATTGCTGGAAGAGAGAAGTGGCCAAAGCTCTACCTCTGCACTGATTCATGGATGGTAGCCAATGCTCTGTGGGGGTGGCTGGAAAAGTGGGAAAAAGCACAGAGGAAAACCAATCTGGGCTGCTGAGGAGAGGAAAGGCATTGCCACTGAGGTAGAGAAGCTACCCGTGAGAGTCCTCCATGTAGATGCTCGCGTCCCCAAGAGCCGGGCTGATGAGGAACACCGAAACAATGAGCAGGTAGATCAGGCTGCGAAGACAGAAGTGTCCCAGATAGACTTGTGTTGCAGTGGGGATTTCTGCAGCACGTATAGACTGCGAGGCCCCTGGAAATAAATAGGGACCGATTCTTGGTAGATGTTTTTTAGAGATCTTTATTCCCCAGCCGCCTGGCCGGGGACTGACGAAGAACCCCGACAATCACGGGACCAGCAGGGCCCTTCCTGGGCAGGGGAACACAAAACAACCAACGGGGAACGAGGCTGACCAGGGAGTGGGGAAACGCCGTGCCTCTACCCCAGGGTCCCCTCCCCTCGGACCCCACGGCAGCAGGGAGGAACCCCAACAGACTTGGACTGGAAACACAAGGGAGAGTTGTTCCTAGCTCGATGGGCCCATGATGCCTCAGGCCATCAGGGCAGAGATGCCACCTATAAGTGGGCACGAGATCGAGGGGTGGATCTAACCATGGACAGTATCTCCCAGGTGATCCATGATTGTGAGACATGCGCTGCGATCAAGCAGGCCAAGCGGGTGAAACCCCTGTGGTACGGTGGGCGATAAATACAAGTATGGGGAGGCCTGGCAGATTGATTACATCACACTGCCTCAAACCCGCCAAGGCAAGCGCTGTGTGCTCACAATGGTAGAAGCCACCACTGGATGGCTGGAGACCTACCCTGTGCCTCATGCTACTGCCCGGAACACCATCCTGGGCCTGGAAAAGCAAGTCTTTTGGAGGCATGGCACCCCTGAGAGAATCGAGTCTGACAATGGGACTCATTTCAAGAACAGCCTTATAAACACCTGGGCTAGAGAACATGGCATTGAGTGGGTGTACCACATCCCTTACCATGCACCAGCAGCTGGGAAGGTTGAGCGGTGTAATGGACTGCTTAAAACCACCTTGAAGGCACTGGGTGGGGGGACTTTCAAAAACTGGGAGGTTCATTTAGCAAGAGCCACCTGGTTAGTTAACACCCGAGGCTCCACCAGCCGAGCAGGCCCTGCCCAATCCGAACCCCTACAAACAACAGATGGAGATAAGGTTCCAGTGGTGCACATGAGAGGTATGCTTGGAAAAACTGTTTGGGTAAAGTCTGCCTTGAGCAAAGACAAACCCATCCGTGGGGTTGTTTTTGCTCAGGGACCAGGTTGCACCTGGTGGGTGATGCAAAGGGATGGAGAGACCCGATGCTTACCTCAAAGGGGCCTTGTTTTGGGGTGAACCGTCTGTCACACGGTGCCTGTATCTAGATCCAGACGTAGGTATGTACATAGTTGGGGTAATGCGTGTATGTGTGTAGTTTAAAAGTGTAAGTTTGATGTAACGCGGGGTGGATAACGTTGGGGTTTAGGATCTTTCCTTTTGTTTCTTCCTCTCAGGGAATTTTCCCCCACACGTGCTGCTAGGAGACCGTAACAAAAGAAGTTGTCGCAACTCGGGGGAGGGGTGCCGCTGGCTACTCTCTCTTCACCTGGGGGTTTCTCTGGGAAGAGCGGAGGGGTCAGGAGATTTGGGCTGGGGGAAGGGGCAGGGAGTAGCTCCGAGCATTCGGAGGGCAGGGACGCTGCAGTCGCTGTGGGAAGGATTCACCACCACGGCGCGGTTCTGCCTTGTGCACTGGGCACTGGGGGATACGGGATGGTGGGAGCAGGATTGGGGTCCTGGGGGTGAGAAAGAACCGAGGGAATAGAAAGTTCCAGTCCCCCTGAAGGGGCTGCGGTGGAGCTGAAAGACGAACGAGCAAAAAAGATAAAGGATGTGAAAGTGTTTACACAGGATGATAAACGTTGCCGGAAGCATCAGAGAAAGAGATAAAGGGAACTCCAGTGGGGCTCTTGGCGAGTTCTGTAACACAGGAGGAGCAGCACGTGCCCAAAGTGAAAGTTTGAGGTGAGGTCATTTGGGATATTGGGGCACCCAGTGAAAATGACCCCCGGAAACCCCATTTTTATGACTCTCCAGGGCAATAAAAGAATTGCTGGAAAAAGGTGGAGCCATGCAAATGATTTCCAGGAAAGGTGCTGTTTCTGTGTTAGATGGGGGGCCCATTTTAATGAATATTTATAATTATGGTGGATAAATACCCAGCGGCAAAGTCTCCCCGACCTGCAGGAGCAGGACAGACCCGCTGTGAGTTCAGCACCGATACAGAATTCCGGCTCTCCGATCCCTCCAGTTCTGTCAGGAAGCTCACTCCGGCCGATTTCGGTATCGGGGGCTGGGGGGACCCCGGGGACACCTGGGGGGGGACAGGGGACCGTGGCATCGGGACTGGGGCCCTGGGGAGACACTGGGGGAGTCACGGGACTGGGACTGGGGTCATGGGGTGGTGTGGGGGAAAGTGAGGGGGGACAGGGGATGGTGGGAGTGGGGTCCTGGGGGGGCTGGGAGACACTGTGGGGAAAGGGGGTGATCCCTGGATTTGGGTTGGGGTCCTGGGGTGACACCAAAGAAATTGGGGACTGTGAGGGGAATTTGGGGTCTGGGGACGGGCCGAGGGGGACACTGGGGGGCTCAGGGAGTGACCCCAGATTTGGATCAGGGTCCTGGGGGGCTGAGGGGACGTGTAACCATGGGAGTGGGTTCGGGCTTCTGGGGGGGCCAGGAAGACATGGCACTGTGGGAGTGGGGTTGGGGTCCCTAGGGGGCTGGGGGGCGTTGGGGGGTCCAGAAGTGAGCCCAGGATTTGGGATCATGGACCCAGGACATGTCCAGGGGTCTCCTAGCCAGGAGTGCCTCTCCTCCCCCTGGGCTGACCCCACTCCCCTCCCCAGTCCCTCCCTGAGGAACCCTCCCCATGTTGCCTCAGTGTCCCCCCAGTGTCCCCCAGTATCTCCTCAGTATCCCCTCAGTGTCCCCCCAGTGTCTCCTAGTATCTCAGTGTCCCCTCTCTGTCCCTCTGTGTCCCACTCAGCTCCCCGCGGCCTCTCCCCTCCATGGCTCCCCTGGCTCACACCCTGGCCCTGCTGGCAATGACCATGGCCACTGCGGCCATCGAGGTGGTGCCCCTGGACATGGCCCAGAACTCCTTCGATGACCAGTACCAGGGCTGTGGCCCTGCCATGGCCGCGGCGTTGCCGGCCCTCAACCGCTCTGAGTTCCAGCAGAACCCTCTGTTCGCCGAGGTCTGGGCGAACGCCACGGCCAAGTGGCAGGAGAAGGGGTCCTGTGTGTCCTATCTGCCCTCTGACCAGGCCATCGCCCTCATGGCCTACACGATGGATGACCTGCACGAGCAGTTCAACGCGGCTGTGCGCAAAGCCGGGAGCTCCCCTCGGGAATACCGGGACAACTTCCACTTCAAAGCGCTGCATTTCCTGCTGACCGACGCCCTGGCGACACTGAGGGGACAGAAGTGTTATGATGTGTTCCGGGGGGTGAGCAATAAGCAGTTCAAGGCACAGCGTGGCCAGAAGGTCCGGTTTGGTCAATTTGCGTCAACGTCGCTTTCCAAAGCCGTTGCCCAGCGCTTCGGCACGGACACGGTGTTCCAGGTGCACACGTGCCACGGTGGGTACATCCAGCGATTCTCCTGCTTTTCTTTTGAGAAAGAGGTGCTGATCCCACCCTTCGAGACCTTCGAGGTCACCAATGTCACCCAGGACAAGAAGGGGGAATGGATCCAGCTCCGCTCCACCGGGACCCTCAGCAACTACAACTGCGAGTGGCTGAAAGGTGACGGCACAGAGGGGACAACCGGGGGGATGGGGACACCTGTGATAAGGCCCAGGGGACACTGACACCCACTGGGGATGGGGGACAGGGACACCCAGCCCTGGGGACACCCACTGTGGGCAGGGGACACCCATGGTAGGGCACAGGGGGTGGGGACACTCGCTGCCAGCTGTGGGGACACTCATTGAGAGCGTGGGGACAGGGACACCCATGACAGGGCGCAGGGACGGGGACCCCCACATCTGGGAGGGGCCAGGGACACTCCTGACAGTGGGGAACAGGGACAGGGAAAGGGACAGACACAGGGAGCTGTGGGTACGAGGCTCGTGTGCTGGACGCGGGTGAGCTGGGACTCCCCCATGGCAGCCCCTGAGCCCCCCTGAGCCCTGGCACCCCCTGTCACCCCTCATGGCACCCCTGACTCCCCCTGACCCCTGTCACCCCTAAAGCCCACCATGACCCCCCTGACACCTCCTGGCTCCCTGTACTCCCCCATGCCCCCCGACACCCTGTCACCTGTGACCTCATGGTCCCTGTCTCTCCTGTCACTCCTCAGCCCCCATTATGGCCCTCCCTGACCCCCTCACTCCCCCCATTGACCCCCTGACCCTTGTCTTTGTCCCCCCAGATGGGAGTGGCCCCAGGGACCCCCCTCTCCTCAGAGGGCTTCTCCTGGCCACCACAGCCCTGGCAGTGGCCAGCGGGATCCTCTGAGCCACAAGCCCATCAAGGTCACCACAGTCACTGTGGCCACCATGGCCACCAAGGCCACCAGGACCCCCAGAGCAACGAGGCCACTGCTGTGCCAATTCCCGGGGGCGATTTAAAGGCCACAGACAGCAGTGGAAGGAATGTTGTTATTTTACCATGGCAACACAAGAGTAAAACGATTGATCCAATAAAACTCCGCGCTCGGCTTTAGCCACAAGCAAGGGTAAACAAGGCAATGCAGCTGATGGTTACTCTATGAGAGAAAGGAGAGCGACTGAGAAGGGTCCATCAGCAATTGCTGAATCTTTACCATCACCCAGATCCGCAGTCGCTGGGGAGCCCTGGCTGCAGCGAGGAGCTGGAGAACCTTCCCAGCAACTGGGACATTCCTGCCCCGAAAGTGGGTCCAGCTTTTATAGGCCCGAGTCAGCAAGCCCAGGTGACCTGGTTCTATTTTTAGCACAGAAACTCCTGGATCTGATGGCACACGTCCCGACCAGCAGGGGCCCGGCCTTGGCCAGCGCCCAGGCCTCAGCGGGGAGGGTTTCCCCTGAAATACCCAACAGACCGGCCTCCATTCACGGAGTTGGGAAAGAGTCTGAAAATCATTCACACCTTGCAGAGAACTACACAAGGTTCTACAGAGCTAGCCTAAGGGCCTCAGGCTGGTTTTAGCTAAATAATAATGGTGGTGTTAATCACACAGAGGCCGGGATTCACCTGGTAAGGCAGCTCTGGCTGAGGCCTGCTGCTCAGGCCTCAGCACATCGCCCAACAAGACCGTGCCAACACGGTCACTTTGGCCACCAGGAGGACACCGTGAGGCCACCGTCGCCACGTCTGTTGCCATGGTCACTGTGGCCACCACAGCCACTCTGGCCACCAGGGTCACTGTAAGCACCAAGGTCACCGTGGCCACCGTGATTCACCAGAAGGATCCCCTGACCCATGAGGGCACTGCAGGCACTGTGACCAGTGTGGCCACCAAGGCCACAAGGACCCCCTGACCCACGAGGCCACGGCAGGCACTGGGTCCAGTGTGGCCACCAAGGCCACAGGGACCCCCTGACCCACGAGGCCACGGTAGGCACTGTGACCAGTGTGGCCACCAAGGCCACTGTGCAAAGCAACTCTATGAAATCATTCTATTGAAGCAATTTTACAAAATAATCCTATCAAAACAGTTGTATGGAATAATTCTGTCAGAGCCAGCACAAAGAGACAATCCTGAGGCAGGGCTCGGGGTCACTGCCCACACCAGCACTCCTGGTTCCGAGGGAGGAACAGCTCCCACATTTCATCCCACGCAGGAATGCGGGAGAGGAATCTCTGCCTGAGAGGGGACTAGACGTTGCCAGGGCTGGCTGATCGATGGCCGGGCCCGGCTCTGGTGCTTCACCCTCAGTTGTCAATTCGGGGTTGATGATTTGGGCCGGGTTTGGCCCAACTCAGCACCAAAAGCAGCACAAGACCCCTCTCAATCCACCCCCGATGGCCACAAATGGGCCCCTGTGCCTTGGCCACCTTCCAGGCAGAGCATCCTGCCACACCCTGCAGCTCAGGGGGACCCTAAAGCCCGGAAACCGGGAGGCTCCGTCGGGCGTGGGGAGGGGCTGCCCCTGGGCAGGGACAGTCCCCAGTGCCAGCCCCGGCTGGGGGGCCCTGCTGGAGCAGCTCTGGAGGAGGAGCTGGGGGCTGCTGGGTGACCAGTGGAGCTGGCCGTGTGTGCTGGGGCCAGGAGGGATGCTGGGGACGTCGGGAAGAGCGGGCCCAGGAGGTCATGGTTTATTAAAATAGGGATATTAAGCTAATACCAATATCCAACTGAGACGGACAAAAACTCTCTCACAGTGCACGTTAGAAAGTGTCCGTTCTATTCTGGCGCCAAGCAGCCACGTGGGATCCTTCCCTAATACACAGTGCTGAATCACAGACTAGCACAAAGTCTATTTATCCACAAAAACCAGGAATATCTGGAATACAAATGCATATTCATAACATTGATGCCTCCCATTCCCCACTTCATATGGAAATGAGCTTTAATGATATTGAGCACGTGTAGTACAGTCTCTAAATTGAGGGGGTGGTCGTTTTTAATTGGGGAGTGGTCGTGGGGATGAAGGAATATTGGTCTTCCTCGATTTGACCTTTTCCACCCTTTGGGTTTTGACAATACAAGTTCTCTTTTGTGACCTTCCAATTTCCTTTTGCGTGACTTTTGAACTGGTTCTCAGCAAGGGAGGAAATTGGTAATCGTCCTAGTTCCCTCGATGTGTTTGTCAGGGTTTCTGTTTCCCATGGTAAGCACAGCAAAGCAAACCGAAAATTGACAGGCAGTCAGTTCTCCAGCAATCCGTTACTTGTGCCTCGAAAAGTCATTCCAGGCCCAGCTCTTTTAACGACCTATTTTAATTAATTCAAGCTGGGCCCAAATTCACTCTTATTTTAATTAATTTCAGCACAGCAAACCTATAACTAAAATCTTTCTGTCTCTTTTAAATCGATGTTTCAGTCAGGGAGGGATCCTGCCCCTCTGCCCTGCCCAGTGAGGCACATCGGGAGTGCCGTGTCCAGCTCTGCCCAGTGCCCTGTCCAGTCCTGGGCTCCTCAGGACAGGAAGGACATGGAGATCCTGGAGCAGGTCCAGCAGGGGCTGTGAGGATGATGAAGGGACTGGAGCATCTCTCTCATGAGGAAAGGCTGTGGGAGCTGGGGCCGGTCAGCCTCGAGAGGAGACAGAGCTGAGAGGGGGCCTCACCCCTGAAGTAAAGAGACTCAGCCAAATTAAATTTAATAAAGAAATCGATTTTATTCCGCGGCTGAAAGATCGGTCACACAGAAAGCCACGATGGAGAAAAGCAGCCCCGAGCCCGGGGTCGGAGCTGGGTGAACACGCACAGATCTGATCTCTATCGCACCAGAGCTCCCAAGTTCACCAATGCTGCTTCGGCTGGTTCCTTCTTATACGGATCTTGGGCACAGTCCAAATCAATTCTATTCTTCTCATAATTTTAGCACATTCATGAAGTTTTCTTGTCCCGAAGTTGGGCTGCACAAAGCCTTTCCTGGGTCTGATGAATTGTCCATCCCGGGTGATGAGTGGGCCATTTCTGGTGATGGAAGGGCCATCTCTGATGAGGGATGGGCCATCTCTGGTTCCCGGAACAGTTGTTCTTAGTTCCTGGAATGTCCGATTCCTTATCAGCTGAGATGTAGATATCAGAAGGTGGTGATCAAGTCGTCATGGTGCAAATGTCCCGGTGATAAGATCTAACCCCACCTAGGTGGAATCCTCACTTATTGTGAGAGAACTTCTTTTAGTGTTGTGAAATTTTTCTCTCAGCCAGGCTGGTGGAGGGATTTTGAAACTCTGTCTCTACATGGTCTGATTACATTCCAGTTTTATACATAATAGCACGAATTACGTACTTTATTTATAACAGGTCCATGACAGAACAATCCCGATTTGCCTTAAAAATAACCCTGGGAATTCAAAAATGCTGCACCCAGGGAGCACTGAAAGAGGAAACGCTGCCGGGGATTGCTGGCAAATGGCCAGCGAGGATTCAGGTATCTCCTGGTGCTGGTGGATCCCTTTTCCAGGCGCTTCCCCTGCCACACCAAGGCCAGGGAAGTCACCCAGGCACTCCCCAAAGAGCTCATCCCCAGCTCGGGGTGCCTACAGGGGTGTCCTCTGATAGGGCACCCCATTTTGTATCTGAGGTGTGACAGCGGCTCAGTGAGCAGTGGGGAGTGGGACGGGGGGCACTGGGGGATACAGGACAGTGGGAGCGGGATTGGGGTCCTGGGGGTGAGAAAGAACCGAGGGAATAGAAAGTTCCAGTCCCCCTGAAGGGGCTGCGGTGGAGCTGAAAGACGAACGAGCAAAAAAGATAAAGGATGTGAAAGTGTTTACACAGGATGATAAACGTTGCCGGAAGCATCAGAGAAAGAGATAAAGGGAACTCCAGTGGGGCTCTTGGCGAGTTCTGTAACACAGGAGGAGCAGCACGTGCCCAAAGCGAAAGTTTGAGGCGAGGTCATTTGGGATATTAGGTCACCCAGTGAAAATGACCCCCGGAAACCCCATTTTTATGACTCTCCAGGGCAATAAAAGAATTGCTGGAAAAAGGTGGAGCCATGCAAATGATTTCCAGGAAAGGTGCTGTTTCTGTGTTAGATGGGGGGCCCATTTTAATGAATATTTATAATTATGGCGGATAAATTATTTTATATTTTATATTTTAAAAAATATTTTATATTATATATATATTTTATATTTTATATTTTAAATTTTATATTTTATATTTTATAATTTATATTTTATACTTAATATTTTATACTTTATACTTTTATACTTTATACTTAATATTTATACTTTATACTTTATACTATTTTATATTTTATATTTTATAATTATGGCGGAAAAATTATGGCGGCAGCAAAGTCTCCCCGACCTGCAGGAGCAGGAGAGACCCACTGTGAGTCCAGCACCGATACAGAATTCCGGCTCTCCGATCCCTCCAGTTCTGTCAGGAAGCTCACTCCGGCCGATTTCGGTATCGGGGGCTGGGGGGACCCCGGGGACACTTGGGGGGGGACAGGGGACCGTGGCATCGGGACTGGGGCCCTGGGGAGACACTGGGGGAGTCACGGGACTGGGACTGGGGTCATGGCGTGGTGTGGGGGAAAGTGAGGGGGACAGGGGATGGTGGGAGTGGGATTGGGGTCCTGGGGGCAGCAGAGGGGACATGGGAGCAGGAGTGGGACTGGGGCCATGGGGGGGCTGGGGGACACCGGGTAGGGCAGGAGCAGGCCCTGGAATTGGGTGGGGTCTTGGGGGGATACCCAAGGGGTCACGGGACTGGGAGGGGAATTTGGGCCTGGGGGCAGCAGAAGTGGACACTGAGGGGTCAGGGAGTGACCCCAGGGTTTGGGTCGGGGTCCTGTGAGGGGCTGGGCTGACACTGGGGGGGCACACGGGACTGGGAGTGGGATTGTAGGGCTGGGGGGCACTGGGAGGACATGGGATTGGGGGTCAGACGGGGCAGCAGTGGGGACATGGCACTGTGGGAGCGGGATTGAAGTCACGGGGGATGCAGGGAGTGAGACAAGGAGTGAGCCCAGTATTTGGGTCAGGGTCCTGGGGGGGATGAGAGGACACCAGGGGGGACAGGAGACTGTGGGAGTGGGATTGGGGTCCTGGGGAGGGGCTGGGGGACACTGGGGGGTGCAGAAGTGTGCCCAGGATTTGGGATCACAGTCCCAGGACGTGTCCAGGGGGCTCCTGACTGGGGCTGCCTCCCCTCCCCTTGGGCTGACCCCACTCCCCTCCCCAGCCTCTCACCAAGGAACCCTCCCCATGTCCCCTCATGTCCCTCAGTACCCCCTCAGTGTTCCCTCAGTGTCCCCTCTGTGTCCCCTCTATCCCTCAGTGTCCCCTCAGTGTCCCCTCTGTGTCCCCCCAGTGTCCCCTCTATCCCTCAGTGTCCCCTCTGTGTCCCCCAGTATCTCCTCAGTGTCCCCCCAGTGTCCCCCAGTATCTCCTCAGTGTCCCCTCTGTGTCCCCCAGTGTCCCCCAGTATCTCCTCTGTGTCCCCTCAGTGTCCCCTCTGTGTCCCCCAGTGTCCCCCAGTATCTCCTCTGTGTCCTCTCTGTGTCCCCTCTGTGTCGCCCCAGTGTCCCCTCTGTGTCCCCCCTGTGTCCCCCCTGTGTCCCCCAGTATCTCCTCAGTGTCCCCTCTGCGTCCCCTCAGTACCCCCTCAGTGTTCCCTCAGTACCCCCTCAGTGTTCCCTCAGTGTCCCCTCTGTGTCCCCCAGTATCTCCTCTGTGTCCCCTCTGTCTCCCCTCTGTGTCGCCCCAGTGTCCCCTCAGTGTCCCCCCTGTGTCCCCCAGTATCTCCTCAGTGTCCCCTCAGTGTCCCCCCTGTGTCCCCCAGTATCTCCTCAGTGTCCCCTCTGTGTCCCCCAGTGTCCCCCAGTATCTCCTCAGTGTCCCCTCTGTGTTCCCCCAGTGTCCCCTCTATCCCTCAGTGTCCCCTCAGTGTCCCCCCAGTGTCCCCCCTGTGTCCCCCAGTATCTCCTCAGTGTCCCCTCTCTGTCCCTCTGTGTCCCACTCAGCTCCCCATGGCCTCTCCCCTCCATGGCTCCCCTGGCTCACACCCTGGCCCTGCTGGCAATGACTGTGGCCACTGCGGCCATCGAGGTGGTGCCCCTGGACATGGCCCAGAACTCCTTCGATGACCAGTACCAGGGCTGTGGCCCTGCCATGGCCGCGGCGTTGCCGGCCCTCAACCGCTCTGAGTTCCAGCAGAACCCTCTGTTCGCCGAGGTCTGGGCGAAGGCCAAGGCCAAGTGGCAGGAGAAGGGGTCCTGTGTGTCCCCTCTGTCATCCCCAGCCCAGGCCATCGCCCTCATGGCCTACACGATGGATGACCTGCACGAGCAGTTCAACGCGGCCGTGCGCAAAGCCGGGAGCTCCCCTCGGGAATACCGGGACAACTTCCACTTCAAAGCGCTGCATTTCCTGCTGACCGACGCCCTGGCGGAGCTGAGGGACATTCAGGGACGGCAGTGCCGCTGTGTGATCCAGGCCGTGAGCGGGCTCCGGTTCGAGGCACTGTGACACCGTCCGGTTCGGTCAGTTCCTGCCGATGTCGCCCTGCGGAGGTGACGGTCACCGTGGAATGGACGCCGTGTTCCAGGTGGACACGCGCCACAGCGTGGATGTCCAGGATTTCTCCTCTGATCCGAGCAAGAAGCAGGTGCTGATCCAACCCTTCGAGACCTTCAAGGTCACCTTTGTTGTCCGGGATGGGGACAAGGTGCACATCATCCTCAACTCCACCGGGACCCACAGCAACCACGAGTGGCTGCGAGGTGATGCCACGGGGACAACCTGGGGGGACAGGGACACTCAGTGAGGGCTGGGGACAAGGACACACAGGGCTGGGGACACCCATGGCCAGGAGGGGACAGGGACAGCCACTGTGGGTGGGGGACAGGGACACCCAGCGCGGGGGACAAGGAGAGGGACAGCCTTTGCTGGGCACAGGGGATGGGGACACCCAGAGCCAGGTGAGTGGGACAGGGACATCCAGTGCTGGGGACGCCACTGGGGCTGGGGGGACAAGGGCACAGGGAACAGGGACCCCGTTATGGCCCCCTCTGACCCCTGACGCCCTCAGGGCCCCCCTGCCACCCCTGTCCCTCCCCCAGGCCCCCATGACCCTCCTCTTTTTCCACCCAGGTGGGAGCATCCCCAGGGACCCCCCCCCACCTTGGGGGGCTTCTCTTGGCCACCGTGGCCATGGCAGTGACCACCAGAACCCTCTGAGCCACAAGGCCTCCAAGGTCACTGTGGTGTTGGTGGCCACTGTGGCCACCATGATCATGAAGGTCACTGTGGTGTTGGTGGCCACTGTGGCCACCATGATCATGAAGGCCACCAGGACCCCCAGAGAAATGAGGCCACCACGGCTATCAAGGCCACTCTGGCCACCGTGGTCACTGTAACTACTGAGTTTGGCTCCTATGACCACTGTGGCCACTCTGGGCATTGGGACCACTGAGGTCATCACCGTCACTGTGGCCATCGTGGCCACCGTGGTCACTGTAACTACTGAGGCCACTGTGGCCAGTGTGGTCACCAAGGTCACCGTGGCCACCACAGCTGCTGTGGCCACCGTGGTCACCAAGGTCACCGTGGCCACCACAGCTGCTGTGGCCACCGTGGTCACTGTAACTACTGAGGCCACTGTGGCCAGTGTGGTCACCAAGGTCACCGTGGCCACCACAGCCGCTGTGGCCACTGTGGTCACTGTGACTGTCCATTCCCACCCGCCCAAGGGGACGGGAGCCGCGCTTTAGCCCAGTCCGGAGCTGCGGGAAGGAGCCAGGCCCTGAACGCACCCGGCAGCACCGCTGAACCTCGAGCCAGGGGAAGTGTTGGGCAACTTTGTCAAAGAGGAAGAGCTCAGGGCAGGGGTCACCACCCCACGGGTCAGCGCTGCCCAGTGCAGTTAAAAAAGGGTTAATGACCAGTTAGGGGCCAGTTCCAAAGTTCCTGATTTGAGGCGACGCAACAGAAGAGGCATTTGGGGGACGAAAACCAACCAACCAAACAAACAAAAAGAAAAAAAGGATGGAAAAAGAAAATAAAGGAAAGGGATAAAGGAAACAGAGAAAGAAGAAAAGGGGAAAATAAAGAAAAATACAGAGGAAAATAGAGAAAAATAGAGAAAACACAGAGAAATGGAGAAAAAAGGAAAAAAGGGAAAATAGAGAAAAATAGGGGAAAAGGAAAAAAGGAAAAAGAAAAAAGAGTAAAGGCAAAAGAAATACAGAAAAAAGGAAAAAGAAAAAAGAAGGCAAAAAAATAAAAAAGGAAAAAAAATAAAGGCAAAAGGAAAAACGGGAAAAGGGGGAAAAGGGGGAAAAGGGGAAAGAGAAGAGGAAGAGAAAAAATAAAGAAAAAAGAAAGAACCTTACCCCCTCCTCCCCCGCCCCCAGCATTTCCCTGAGTGCCCTTGACTTCTTTGGAGATCGATTTATTCGCATTCATCCCCAAATTCTGTGAATTCCCACGTATTCAGGAATTTAAACCCGACCAAACTCTATTTCCGCACCCCAGTTCCTCCAACCCTGAAAGGAACGAGAGGAACTTGTCTTTACAAGCGGATTGCGTGAATCTGGTGGTGGATGGGGCCAGGGACGCGTCAATGGGGAAGTGATCGCAGAAACCAAACCATCAGTGCCAGAAAATCGTTCCTCATCGACATGGGCTCCTTCTGAGCTCCTGAACTTCGGGAAGAAGAACCAAGACTTAACAGGCTCATGGATATTAATTTCCCCGCCCAGGGTGGAGTTAAAGCTAATTTTAGTGGTCACGTATCTGTGTTGTAGAAAGGCGGGGTGGGTGGTAATGGGACACCAGTAGCAGGACTGGGAAGCCTGCACCTTCCAATGGGGAAAGGGACACGGAGATGCGGCCGGGAAAATTCGGATAAAACGGAGCCGCGTCGTCCAGCAATTCGAGACACCCCACGGGAAATGCCCCATGGCCTCTCCCTTTGTGTGTGAATAAAATCACAGGGCTCCTCTGTGGGCACAAACCTCTGGCAAGGTGAATTTTTCTGCTCAAAAGTTCGATAGCGAAAATGTTGTTCCGCTTAGGTTGTTCTCCAGGCAAGAAAAATGAGTTCCCAGGGCTGTTTGTTGAAGCAGGAGCTCGTTAGCCAGCAGCAGTTCCTGGGAGCAGACCGTGCTCCCGGTAACCTCGAGAGGAGCTCGGCGCAGGCGCCGCTCGTTGGGGTCTGACGGCGTTTCTGAGACCACAGAGCAGCGCGAGGCTCGGGGAGAGAGGCACCGCCACCCATTTGTTTATGGAAATACCTGATGTTTCGCTCAGGAAACTCTTTTTTCCTTCAAATCAGGGGATTTTCCCTCTTTAGCCCGCACATCTCCTGGAACTCGCCGCGGAGTTGTGCTTCGGGAATTGTCCACCGGAGGGCAGCAGCGAGCGCGGGGAAACAGCGGCACTGCGCATGCGCCGCCCCGCGGCTGCAGTTCCGGCTGCCAACACCAGGTGGCAGCACGAGCTGACGGCGCTGCCGAGCGCCCGCCCCGCCCCAGCCCGGCCCGGGGGCTCTGGGATGGTTCGGGAAGGGGCGGCCTCAAAGCCCGTCCGGTGCCACCCGTGCCATGGGCGGGGACACCTTCCCCTGGGCCGGGCTGCTCCAGGCCCCGTCCAACCTGACCTTGAAGCCTTCCAGGAACTGGGCAGCCACAGCTGCTCTGGGCACCCTGTGCCAGGGCCTCCCCACCCTCACAGGGAAGGATTTCCTCTTCATGTCCCGTCTATCCCTGCCCTCTGGCAATGGGAAGCCATTCTCCCTTGCCCTGTCCCTCCATGCCCTTGTCCAAAGTCCCTCCCCGGCTCTCCTGGAGCCCCTTTAGGCACTGGAAGGGGCTTTGATGTCTCCGTGGGTCCATCTCCAGGCTGAACACGCCCAGCTGTCTCCACAGCGGAGGGGCTTCACCCCTCGGAGAACCTCCGTGGCCTCCTCTGGACTCGCTCCAGCAGCTCCACATTTTCTTTGTGCTGGGACCCAGAGATGGCAGAGTGCTCCAAGTGGGAATGTCTTATGGTGGGAATGGCTCAGTCCCTGCCCCACTCCCATCCCTGAACCAGCACCTGGCATGGAGAACCTGGGGGGCTCCAGCAGCTCCGGCCTTGGTCTCTGGCAGCGTCACGGGCCCAGCAGCTGCTCCTGTCCCCGTCTGCACGCCCAGTGCCTCCCCTGGCACTGCGGACACAGGGCCAGCCGGGGCAGGGGACAGCCCCGGGAGTGTGGGACACAGGGCCAGCCCAGGGCAGGGGACAGCCCCGGGGGTGTGGGACACAGGGCCAGCCCAGGGGATCACTTTGTGTGACACACACGTGGCCTCAGGGGTGGGACGGGGACAGCAGCAACACGACAGGTGCTGGGGAGGGATTTACAGAAATAAACAAACGAGGCAGCAGGGTGGAATCCTGAGGGCAGGAGAAAGGAGAAGCTGCCAGGGCAGCTCTGTTCCGCAGGAGCGGCCTTCGGAGGCGGCCTGGAACCAGCAGCTGCTCTGCAAATCAGGAACAGAGGGCACAGAGAGGGACCTGGGGAGCCCTGGGAGAGGAAAGGCTGGAGGTGAAGCCCTGCAGACAGACAGGTAGGAGATGGAGCTCGGGTGCTGCACGCCCACACCGCTCTGTGATCTCAGAAATGCTGTCAGACCTCAACAAGGAGCTCCTCTCGAGGTTACCGGGAACACGGTCTGCTCCCAGGAACTGCTGCTGGCTAACGAGCTCCTGCTTCAACAAACAGCCTTGGGAACTCATTTTTCTTGCCTGGAGAACAACCCAAGCGGAACAACATTTTCGTTATCGAACTTTCAAAGAAAGTCCCTGACCCAAATTGCAGCTGGGATGGAAAATGACGGTGGCCAAAGTCCACTCTCTTGTGACCTGTGGACGCCGTCCTGAGACCTTTGGAGCTGTCCCGCGCCTCGGCGGGCTGTGCCCAGCATCCCCCCGGCAGCGGGGCCCCACGTCCGCTGTGCTCGGAGAAGCAGCGCCGGAGCCTGGGCTGCTGCCCCGCTGCTCGGGGCTCGGCCCTTCGGCCCTCGGGGAGAGCAGAGGCAGCGACCCTTCCCTGAGCTCTGCGGGATTTCTCAGTGCAAACCTGCCCGTGCGCCTGCACAGCCGCGGTGCCTCCCCTGCGCCCGCACCGCCGGCACCTGCCCGCTGCAAACTCTTCAGGGCTCTGGGTGGGAGCGCGAATGCGCTGCAGCGAACGCAGCGGGAATGTTCCTCTGGGATCCTTAAATTCTTTAGAGTTGTGGGTAAGTCAGGCTGGGGTGATTTTAGGTTTACATTGACCAATATTAGATTTTTTTCTCTCAGTGTGCTTTATCCATTGAGTAGCAGAGTGAGCTTTGCCAAAGAACTCTGTCGTGCTTTTGCTTTTATTTTAAACCACTTTTGCTTGATGCCTTTGCCGGTGCCACCTTAAAACCCTTAAAAGCCACTCAAAACTCTCTAACACAGGAGCCCTGGGAGCAGCCAAGAAGAGCAGGGAATGTCTCTCGAGGGAGAAAATGGAGATGGAAATACTGGCCAGGGCTGGCAGCTGCCAAGGATGGACTGGGCATCAAGGAATCGTGGAATTGTTGGGTTGGATGGAAAAACCTCTGAGCCCACCGGGTCCAGCACTGCCCATGGCAGTGCCAAGGCCACCCCAGACCGTGTCCCCAAGCGCCACATACACACAGCTGTTAAATCCCCTCAAGGATGGGGACTCCAGCCCTGCCCTGGGCAGCTGTGCCAGCACTGGACAGCCCTTTCCAGGAAGGAATTTTTCCAGTATCCTACCTGACCCTCCCCTAAATCTCCCCTGAGGCTGTTTCCTCTTCCCCTGTCACTTGTTCTCTGGGAGCAGGACCCGACCTCACCTGGCTGCCTCCTCTGGTCCTGCTGGGGTCCCCCCTGAGCCTTCTTGTCCCCAGGCTGTCCTCAGCTCCCTCAGCCCCCATTGTCGCCTGACCCCCAGCTGGAACGTGGTGGGGACACTGGGAGATGAGGACAGCAGGACACTGTGATGGAGCTGGAGCCGTGGGAGATGAACAAGACAATTTATTAACAGCAGGACCAGGACGGGGCCTTGGCCACGCGGGGAGGGGACAGGGGGGTCTGGAGGTGCCATGGGGGTCAGGGGGTGGGGACAGGCAGGTGGCTGGAGATGTCCGGGAATGGGCACGGCTGGTGGCTTGGGGGGGTCTGGGGGTGCCTCCATGTGAGGACAGTGGCTCAGAGCAGGAGGGTCTGAGGGTGCCACAGGCTCAGGGGGTCTGGGGACTGACAGGGACAGTGGTCCGAGGGGTTCTGGCGGTACGTCCGTGTGGGAACGGTGGCTTGGGGGGTGTCTGGGGGTGGGGACGGGCAGGGACAGTGGCTCGGGGGGTCTGGAGTGCTGCCGGCACTGCCCCTGCCTGCGCGGCCAGAGGGGTGACGGGGGTGATGGGGAGGGGTGGGGACGGGACAGGACGGAGGGGGTTCCAAAGTGCTTCCAGTCCGCGTTCAACGCAAGGGGAGGGGGGGAAACCGTATTCACAGCAGGGAGGGGCAGGGGGCTGGGGGGGGCCGTGGCAGCCCCGTCCCAGCAAGCCCCCGCGGGGCAGGAACCGGGGCCACGGGGAACCGCCGGGGAACGCGATGAGAACGGCAACAAAACCGGCTACGGGGAGGGGATCCCGACCGGGGGGCCGCGGGGAGCGGCGGGGGGGGGCTACTCCTTGGCCCTGCCGATGATGGCGAGGATGTAGAGGAAGATGTTGATGATGTCGGTGTAGAGGTTGAGCGCGGCGAAGATGTACTCCTCGGGGCTCAGCGCCAGCTGCTTGTTCCCCAGGATCAGCTGCGTGTCCACTGCCAGGAACTGCGGGACAGCGCCATGTGGGGGGGCCCAAGGCAGCAGCAGCTCCCACAGCCCCCCCCAACCCCAAACCAGCCAGGCACCCCAAGCACACCCTGCACCCCCCAGCCCAGCCCACATCCTGCTGTCCCCACCGAGCTGGAGCAGCCGGCGGTGCCGGCACTGCCCCCCCCCAGCAGGAATCGGGGATCCCGGCCCCCCCGACTCACGCAGGTGAAGAGCAGGGCCCCCAGCGAGGCGTAGACGATGTCCACGATGCGGTTCCGGATGAAGATGCACAGGATGGAGAAGAGGATGAGCACGACGAGGCAGATGATGAGGACACCCCGGCATGAGGTGAAGTCGTACTTGGTCTGTGGAGAGGGGGATTGGGGGGGATCAGACCCAGCAGGGACCGCAGGGGGAGGGGTCATCCCTCCGTTCAGAGGCCCACAGACCCAGCAGGGAGCTGGGGTGGGGAAGGGAACAGGTCCTACACTGGTTGGGAGCCCCCCAGGCCAGCAGGGAGCTGGGGGAGGGTTGTACACCCCATCTGGGGTCCCCAGGCCCAGCAGGGAGCTGAGGGGAGATCACACACCCCATTCCCAGGTCACACACTCCCAGGAACCCGGCAGGGAGTCAGTGGGGGGTCGCACCCCCGGTCTGGAGCAGCCCTGCCCGGAGCGGGGGCAGCCCTGGCGCTGACCTGCAGGGAGAAGATGACGACGGTGAAGCAGACGACGACGGTGATGCCGACGGCCATGATGACAGCCTCGGTGTCATAGAAGCTGGCGATCATCCCCACCATGTAGGACAGGCTGACAGTCAGGATGGACTGGGAAGGCAAGGGGGGAACCCATCAGGCCTGGCACTCCGAAACATGCCATGTGCCCTTAGCTCAGCACCCCCAAACCTGCCCCCAGACTGGCACCCCACCCAGCTCAGCACCCCCAAACCTGCCCCGACACCCCCCTGGTGCAGCACTCCCAGTCTTCCCCCTCAGCCTGGCACCTCCAAACCTGCTGTGTGCTCCCCGGCTCAGCACCCCAAACCCACCACACCGTGTGCCCCCAGCATGGCACCCCCAAACCTTCCCTGTGCCCCCAGCCCAGCACCCTTACACCCCCCCACACCGTGTCCCTGGCCCAGCATCCTGGCCACCCGAAAACCCGCTGCTGTGCCCCCCAGCCCACCAGGGATACGAGGTTCCAGGGGTGCTTGCGGCGGAAGTCGCCGCAGCAGCTGAGGACGATGAGGGAAATGAAGAACACGGCGTAGGACACGTAGTACGTCCACACGTTGCGCTGCACGAAGCCCCGCACGCCTTTGACGAAGGTGAAGACGGTCACGAAGGCGAAGGTGACGGTCAGCTGCAGCGTGAGCACCAGGAACACCTGCGGACAGGGGGGCGGGTCACAGGGGGCCCCCCCGACGCCCCGCGCCCCGCCCGGAGCCCCCCGCGTCCCACCTTGCGGATGAAGGCCTGCCGGATGCTCTTGTCGTCCCAGTGCGCCGACGGGAAGTCCTGGTTGTCATAGTAGGAGGGGGGCCCATCCTCGTGGTAGGTGCTGTGCAGGGGGGCTGTGGGGAGGGGGGGACACTGCTCAAGGAGGCTGGGGGTCCAGGGGGGTCTCAGGAGCCATGGGGAGTGGAGCTCTGTGCCCCCCAAAGCCAGGTGTCACAGCTGACACAGCTCTGGGCAGTGTCCCCCCCCCCCCTCCCAGGGTCATGGCCAGCGCCATCCCAGGTGGGCAGAGTCCCCCAGTTGCCCCCCAGGATGTGTGGGGCACGAGCCAGGACCCACAGGGGGGTCCCCACTGCCCCACTTGGGCCCCCTGAGCTGTGTGAGCTGCCCCCACCGTCTGCACAGCCGGGCTGAAACAGGGACAGCGCTGCCAAAACGGGGCCCTCCCTCCAAGGCAGCCCCCCTGGCTGCCCTCAGTGCCCAATGCCAGGCACACCCGAAGCCCCCAGACTCACAGCAGCCGGGGGGGGGTCACACACCCACTGGGAGCCCCCAGCTGGGAGCCAGAGGAGTCACACACCCCATTTGGAACCCCCCCAGTCTGGAGTGCACCCCCCAACCCCCCTGTCCCCACTACTTACAGTCTTGGTCACCAGGGACCATGGGCTGGGGCTGGGCATAGGGCGGCTGCGCGTAGGGGCCCTGTGGGTAGGGCCCGGGCGGGGGGTACGGCCCGGGGGGGTACGGCCCGGCAGGGGGGTACGGCCCCGGTGGCGGGTACGGCCCCGGCCCCTGCGTGAAGCCCGGCTGGGGGTAGGGCGCGGGGGCGAACTGCGGCTGGGGGTACGGGGCCACGGGGTAGGGGGCCTGAGGGTAGGCTGGGGGGGCCGCCGGCTGCTGCTGCCCCGCGAAGCCATCGCTCGTCACCAGGAAACTCTTCTCGTGGGACATGGTGTCCCGCAGGCTGCGGCCGCCTTGGTGCTGGGGGGGGGGGGACAGGGGGTTAGAGCTGGTGGCATCATCCCCCGGGGCTGTCACCCACCTCCTCATCACCCCCACAGCCATCGTCCCCCTCAGTCATCACCCACTACAGCCACCAGCCCCTCATGGCTGCGTCTCCAACCCCCCCAGCCATCACCCCATCCTCGGCAGCCCCACACGGCCCTCACCCTCCCACAGCACCGCCGTGGCCATCACCCCTCCGTGGCTGTCACCCCTCCACGGCCATCAGCTCCCACCCCCTCAACCCCGCCCTCGGGCAGCCCTGGGGGTCCCCGCCACCGGGGGTCCCGTCCCGCTCCCCCCGCCACCGGGGGTCCCGTCCCGCTCCCCCCGCCACCGGGGGGTCCCGTCCTGCTGCCCCCGCCACCGGGGGGTCCGGTCCCGCTCCCCCCGCCACCGGGGGGTCCCGTCCCGCTCCCCCGCCACCGGGGGGTCCCGTCCCGCTGCCCCCGCCCCCAGGCCCGCACAAGATGGCGGCGGCGAGGCCGTTGCCATGGCAACACCCCCCAGGGCAGGGGGCGACGTGCGGGGCCTGGTGCGGGTTGGGGGGCTCGGCCATGGCGGGGGGCGGTGTGCGGGCTTGGGGGATCGCTGTGCGGGACCGGTTCTTGCCGTGATTACCGGCAGCGGTGCGGGGGAGCTCCGGCGGTGCCTCACTGCCCCGTCGGGCCGTCACCGGGAACAGCGGGGTCCTGCCAGGCCCGGCCCCGGTCCCCGGCCCCGGTCCCCGGCCCCGGCCCCACCTCATCGAGCCGAGCGGGCTCCGCCGCAGCCCCGGGGCCGCCCCCGCTCCCAGGGCCCGGTTACAAAACCGGGCGGTGCGAAAGCGGCGGCTGCGCCCTAAGCGAGGATCGCGCACCCGGCACCGGTGCCCGTACGGTACCACTGAGGCGGCGGGTACCGGTGCGGTGTCGCTGCCTGTGCCGAAGCGGTGCCGGTGCGGTGCCGCGGCCTGGCAGGTACCGGTGCCGAAGCGGTGCCGGTGCGGTGCCGCGGCCTGGCAGGTACCGGTGCCGAAGCGGCGCCGGTGCGGTGCCGCGGCCTGGCAGGTACCGGTGCCGAAGCGCTGCCGGTGCGGTGCCGCGGCCTGACAGGCGCCGGTGGCGGTGCCCGCGCGGTACCGGTGCGGTGCCGCCGCTGTTCCGATGCCGCAGCGGCCCCGGCCCGGCCAACGGGCAGCGCCGGCCGGTGGCGCAACCGCAGCCGCCGCGTGACGGCCCCGCGCCCCGGGCGGGCGGCGGGACGGGGGGGGCTCGGCCCTGCGGCACCGCGGGGGCGGCACCGACACCGGGCGGGGGGCGCATTTAGGGGGGCAGAGAGAGCCTGGGCGGTTTCCCCGGGGGTACGGAGGGCACGGCGTGTGTGCGGCATGGGAGACACCCTGAACGGGGTCAGGGGGCATGCGGTGCACCCCACATGGGGGGTACGGAGGGCACCCCGAACGGGGGGCATGGGGTGCGGGCACTATGGGGGCACGAGGTTTGGGGGGCTCAGGGGGGTCCGCAGCACGTGTTGGGGGGCGCAGGGGGCTCGCAGCACGGGGTGCGGGGGGTGCAGGGGTGTCTGCATCACGGACTGCGGGGATGCGGGGGGGCACGGTGTGCAGGAGGACTCGCATCACGGGGTGCGGGGGTGCCCGCAGCACGGCGTGCGGGGGGCGCAGGGATGCCCACAGCCCGGCGGGCGGCGTTGCGGGGCTGCAGGTGCTCCCGCATCACGGGTTGCGGGGGTGCCGCCGCCCGCCCCCCCACCGGTTCTCTCGGAGCCCCGTAAGCCGCTTTGCCCTGACGCTCGGTAAAGCCCCGCCGCGGCCTATTTACGGCAGCAGCGAGCCTAATCCCCGAGCGCTGCCGCGGGGGGGAACTGCCGGGGGCCTCCCGCTGTGCCCGTGGCCGCGGGGTCCCGCTCGGCCCCGCTGCCCCCGCCCCGCTACCCCCCCATCAGCCCCTCCTCGCACCGAACCCGGGCGCTGCGGAATGCGGCAGCCGGAAGCGGCGGAGGGAACCTCGCTCGGGGAAGCCCCGGGGCCCCCGCGCCTCCCGCTCGCCGCCCGACCCGAGCCCCCGCCGGAGCCCCGAGCCCCCCGAGCCCCCGAGCCCCCGCTCACCGGCCGGGCCGAGCTCCGCGGGTCCGCTCGCTGCGCGCCGGGGGCGGGGCCTGGAGGGGGCGGGGCCTCGGCTGTGCCCGGCCCGCTGAGCCGGAGGGGCGGGGCCTCCCTTGGGGGCGGGGCGTGTGGTGATGAGAGCGCCCCCTGGTGGCGGCAGCGCGGACCGGGCGCGGGCAGCCCCGGCCCCGCCCCCGCCGTGTCACGCGTGAGGCCGGTCACGTGTCCCCGGTAACGCGAGAGGGACGGTCACGTGACCCCGTCACCCGTGGGCCGGTCCCGTGTCCCTGTGCATTCCCGTGTCCCCCCGTCACCCGTGGGGCCGGTCCCGTGTCCCTGTGGCATTCCCGTGTCCCCCTGTCACCCGTGGGGCCGGTCCCGTGTCCCTGTGGCATTCCCGTGTCCCCCCGTCACCCGTGGGGCCGGTCTCGTGTCCCTGTGTCATTCCCCTGTCCCCCCGTCACCCGTGGGGCCGGTCCCGTGTCCCTGTGGCATTCCCGTGTCCCCCTGTCACCCGTGGGGCCGGTCCCGTGTCCCTGTGTCATTCTCCTGTCCCCCTGTCACCCGTGGGGCTTTTTCCGTGGCCCTCCTCACATGTGGGGTCAGCTCCTGTCACGTCCGGGGTCAGTTCCGTGTCCCCTGGTCACTCGTGGTGCCGCTCACGCACGAGGGACAGTCGCTTGTCCCCCTGTCACCCGTGGGGCCGGTCCCGTGTCATTCCCGTGTCCCCCGTCACCCGTGGGGCCGGTTCCGTGTTCCTGTGTCCCTCTCGTGTCCCCCCGTCACCCGTGGGGCTTTTTCCCGTGTCCCTGTGTCATTCCCGTGTCCCCCTGTCACCCGTGGGGCTTTTTCCATGTCCCCATCGTCACGTTCCGGGGTTCAAGTTTCCGTGTCCCCCGGTCACTGCGTGGGGCTCCGATCTTCCCGTGTCCCCCTGTCACCCGTGGGGCTTTTTCCGTGGCCCTCGTCACATCTGGGTAGTTCACTGTCACGTACCTGGGGTCAGTTCCGTTGTCCCCCTGGTCACTCGTGGTGCCGCTGCACTGCACGAGGGACAATCAACTTTGTCCCCCTGTCACCCGTGGGCCGGTCCCGTGTTTCATTTCCCGTGTCCCCCGTCACCCGTAAGGTGGCCAGGGTCCCGTGTCCCATGTGGCATTCCCGGTGTCCGCCTGTCACCCGTTGGGGGCCGGTCCCGTGTTCCACTGTGGCATTCGCCTGTGTTCCCCCTGTCACCCGTAGGGGGCCGGTCCCGTGTCCCTGGGGCATTCTGTCCCCCTGTCGCCCGCGCTGTCCACCCGTGGGGCCAGGTTCCCGCGTGTCCCTCGTGGGCATTCCCGTGTCCCCTGTCACCCGTGGGGCCGGTCCCGTGTCCCTGTGGCATTCCCGTGTCCCCCCGTCACCCGTGGGGCCGGTCCCGTGTCCCTGGTCATCCCCTGTCCCCCCGTCACCCGTGGGGCCGGTCCCGTGTCCCTGTGGCATTCCCGTGTCCCCCTGTCACCCGTGGGGCCGGTCCCGTGTCCCTGTGGCATTCTCCTGTCCCCCTGTCACCCGTGGGGCCGGTCCCGTGTCCCTGTGGCATTCCCGTGTCCCCCTGTCACCCGTGGGGCCGGTCCCGTGTCCCTGTGTCATTCTCCTGTCCCCCTGTCACCCGTGGGGCTTTTTCCGTGGCCCTCCTCACATGTGGGGTCAGCTCCTGTCACGTCCGGGGTCAGTTCCGTGTCCCCTGGTCACTCGTGGTGCCGCTCACGCACGAGGGACAGTCGCTTGTCCCCCTGTCACCCGTGGGGCCGGTCCCGTGTCCCTGTGTCCCTCTCGTGTCCCCCCGTCACCCGTGGGGCTTTTTCCCGTGTCCCTGTGTCATTCCCGTGTCCCCCTGTCACCCGTGGGGCTTTTTCCATGTCCCCTCGTCACGTCCGGGGTCAGTTCCGTGTCCCCCGGTCACTCGTGGGGCCGCTCACGCACGAGGGACAGTCGCTTGTCCCCCTGTCACCGGTGGGGCCGGTCCGGTGTCCCGCGTGAGGCCGGTCCCCGTGGTCACTCTCGGAGGGATGGCCGCGGGTGCCCACGTCCCGCGTGGGGCCGCTCCCGTGTCCCCACCCCGGCCCCGCCCCCCGCCCTTCCCCTTCCCGTTTTCGCCCCGTTTCGGTTTCGTTTCGCGGCCGGGGCGGAGCCGCGCAGCGCCCGGTGCGTGGGGGGGCCCTGCCCCGCGGGGGGCCTGCGGGATCCCCACGGGGCTGCAGAGGTTCGGGCCGGTCGGGGGGGTCCCGCTGCAGGGGGGTCCCGCCCCGGGGACGCAGGGCGGGGGGCCCTTGGTAAGGGAGATGCGAGGGGGGGACACGGACGTGGGGTTTGGGGAGGGGAGTTGGGGTCACGCGTGGTTGCACGGGGGGGTCCTCGGTCCGCGGGGGGGAGGGGGTGTAAAGGAGCCGAGGGAGATCCCACCCCCCAAATGTGTGGGTGCCCCAGGATGGCAGGAGGGGTGCTGGAGGTGCAGGGGGTCCCCCCCGACGCCCCGGAGGAGCTGCTGGTCCTGTACTTCGAGAGCCGGCGGCGTTCGGGGGGGGGCCCTGTGCAGAGCTGCCAGCGCCTTGGCCCCCTCCTCTTCCTCACCTTCGAGGACCCCCAGGGTAAGCGCGGGCCGGGGGTCCCAGTTCCAATGGGAGCCCTGGGATGCGGTTGTGGGGGGGTCACAGTCCCAACTAGGAGCACCGCGATGGGGTGTGCGACCATCCCGGTCCCAGCTGGGGGCACTGGGATGGGATTTGGGGGTCTCAGCCCCACTGGGATCACTGGGATCAGGTATGTGACGGTCCCAGTCCCACTGAGAGCACTGAGGGGGGCTGTGGGGGTGGGGTCCCAGTCCCACTGGGAAGCACTGAGGGGGCTGTGGGGGGTCCAGTCCCAACTGGGAGCACTGAGGGGGGGCTGTGGGGGGTCCCAGTCCCAACTGGGAGCACTGAGGGGGCTGTGGGGGGTCCCAGTCCCACTGGGAGCACTGAGAGGGCTGTGGGGGTCCCAGTCCCACTGGGAGCACTGGGGGGGTTTTGGGGGGGGTCCCAGTCCCAACTGGGAGCACTGAGGGGGGCTGTAGGGGGTCCCAGTCCCAGTCCCAACTGGGAGCACTGAGGGGGTCTGTGGGGGATCCCAGTCCCACTGGGAGCACTGAGGGGGGCTGTAGGGGGTCCCATTCCCACTGGGAGCACTGAGGGGGGCTGTAGGGGGATCCCAGTCCCACTGGGAACACTGAGGGGGGCTGTAGGGGGTCCCAGTCCCAGTCCCAACTGGGAGCACTGAGGGGGTCTGTGGGGATCCCAGTCCCACTGGGAGCACTGAGGGGGGCTGTAGGGGGTCCCATTCCCACTGGGAGCACTGAGGGGGGCTGTAGGGGGATCCCAGTCCCACTGGGAACACTGAGGGGGGCTGTAGGGGGTCCCAGTCCGAAGTGGGAGCACTGAGGGGGCTGTGGGGGGTCCAGTCCCACTGGGAGCACTGGGCGGGTTTTGGGGGGGTCCCAGTCCGAACTGGGAGCACTAAGGGGGCTGTGGGGGGTCCCAGTCCCAGTCCCACTGGGAGCACTGGGCGGGTTTTGGGGGGTCCCAGTCCGAACTGGGAGCACTGGGGGGTTTTGGGGGGTCCCAGTCCCACTGGGAGCACTGAGGGGGGCTGTGGGTGGCCCAATCCCACTGGGAGCACTGGTGAGCAGTGCTGGGTCCCCGGGGGTCACAGGGGGGAAGGGGGTGCTGGGTCACCCCCAGTGACCCCAGTTTTCCGCTTACAGATGCACAGAATGTGTTGGCCCACGGCAGCCACAGGTTGGGGGGGGCCGAGCTGGAGGTGCGCCCGGCCCCCCCCTGGGACCCCACCCACCTGCTGCTGCATGGCCTCGATCCCCGGACCACCCCCGAGCACCTGGACTTACCCCTGGAGACCCTACTGGGGGTCCCCCCTGGCACTGTCACCCAGTGCCAGGGCCCTGCGCCCGGCTGGGGCCTGCTGCGCCTGCGGGACCCCCTCGCCCCCCCAGGTGGGACTGGGGGCCACGGAGGGGACAGCAGGGTGTAGAGGGGCGGTGGGATGGGGATGCCGGGGGGTGGGGGGTGATGGGTGGGAGTGCAGGGGCTGGGGTGACAGGGTTGGGTGGCAGGGACAATGGTGCCGGGGGTGGGAGTATTGGGGGGCTGGGGGATCTGGGAGCACCAGGGTGGCATTTCGGGGTGCGGGTTCTGCTGGGTGCCCAGCCCCGAGACGCTGGCGTGGGGGTGGTGGCACCGCCGTGGGGTTCCCGGTGTCCCCATCCACCGCCGTGCCGCAGAGCTGGCGTCGGCGGAGCAGCGGGCGCGGCAGCAGGGGCTGGCGCTGCTGCGGGTGCCGCGGAGCCCCGCGGTGCTGGTGCGGGCGGCGGCGGCGCCGGCGCTGAGCCGGGACCTGCTCGAGCTCTACTTTGAGAACCGGCGCAGCGGCGGCGGCTGCGTGAGGGACGTGCGGCTGCTGCCAGCTGGGCGCGGGGCCGTTGTCACCTTCCAGGAGCCAGCAGGTGAGCGGCCGCCAGCGGGACCGCCACTGGTGCCAGGGGACCGTGGGGAGCCGCTCTGGGCCGCTGGCTGCCCGTCTGTTTGTCCCCCCACAGCCGCAGAGCGGGTGCTGCAGAGGCCACACCGGCTGCAGGACGTGGTGCTGGAGCTCGTCCCCCACTACCCCTTCCTGGAGCCGCCGGAGGAGAGCACGGACCTGCCCCTGGACACAGTCCCCCCTCTGGACAGGGCCCCTCCTCCTGACACGGAGCCCCTGCTGGTCATGGACCCCTTGCTGGACGTGGAGTGCCCTCCGGACACAGACCCATGCTCGGACACAGATGCCCCTGTAGCAGACACGAACCCCACACCGGACAGAGCTGCCGCAGTCCCAGCGCCGGCAGCACCAACATCACACCCGGTGCCGGAGCAGCCGTCACCCGCCGTCCCTGGTGGGAACAAGGACACAGAGGGGTTCAATGCTGTGCCCAGCCAGGCCCAGTGCCCGGGGCCTGTGTCGGTGGTGGTCCCGGAGGCGGGTGTCGGCGGTGCTGGCGCAGGATGAGGCGCTGGTGCCAGCAGAGCCGGGAGCTGTGCGGTACCTGCAGCAGCACTACCAGGACGTGCTTGACAGCATCCCTGAAGTGTCCCTGCTGCCACTGGAGGGGGGGGACATCTCTGGGTTCCGGGTGAGCTGTGGGAAGGGGTATGAGCTGTGGGAAGGGGTATGAGGTGTGGGAAGGGGTATGAGGTTTGGGCAGGGGTATGAGCTGTGGGAAGGGGTATGAGGTGTGGGAAGGGATATGAGGTGTGGGAAGGGGTTTGGGCGGGTGTGGGCAGGGCTCTGTGCTGTGCTCCCACCTCCCTGTGCTCATGGCACATCCCAGTGCCAGAGGCTGCCGGGCCCGTGGTGCTGCCCGTACTGCCTGCAGGTGAGTGGGGAGCCGGACAGACGCTGGTGCCCAGGGGCTGATCCCCTTGACCGTCTCCTGACAGGTGAGTGGGGAGCCAGGCCGGTGCCAGGCAGTGGTGGATTTCCTGCGGAGCCTGCTGGACTCGGTGACCTCGCACCCCACAACCCTGCACTTCCCTGGCATTGCCCGCTTCCTGCGGGACCCAGCTGGGCAGGCCTCCTCCGGCAGGTGGAGAGCCGCTTCCAGTGCATCATCCAGCTGGACGGTAAACCCTGGAGCCCTCCAGATCCCCAGGTGCGGTCTCGTGGGGAGGGGTCTGGCAAGCAGGTGCCATTGTGCTGGTCGCTGCTGTGCCGGAGCAGCGTTGGTGATGCCACCCCTCGATCCCCACAGCCGGAGCTGGAGGAGCTGCTGCCCCTGAGCAGCCACTGCGACTCCTGGCACCAGGACCTGCCTGAGGACAGCAATGCCACCGCTGACAATGGTGATGATCGTGACAATGCCTTTCACTCCAACGTAGGTGAGGGGCGAGGGGGCCACTTTGGTGCCCACTCTCCAGGTGCTGCGGTGGGATGAGGGGGCCATGGGTGCTGGTCCTCCCCCAGGACATGGTGGGGCCTCATGGTTGACACCCCGCTGCTCCCGCAGAGGAGATCAAGGAGGTGCTGGCAGCGCTGCACCCCAGCGAAGACGACGACTGTGAGAACCCTAGCCTGTGGCCTGACACTGTCCCCGGCACCGAGTGGGACCCCGACGCAGAGTTCCCCAGTGTGGCCGGTGGGGAGGGTGCCAGGGAGCTGCTGTCGGACACCAGGGTGGAGGAGGAGGTGCAGATGGCCCTGGCCATCCAGTACTCCATGGAGAGCACGCGGTGCGAGGAGGTGGAGCTGGCGCGTGCCACCGCTCTGTCCCTGCGCTCCTACTGCCGGGAGCAGGAGCAGGCTGAGGAGGATGCCGGGCTCCTGGCCGCACTGGAGGCCTCGCTGGAGGAGGCGCTGCTGGCGGCAGATGTGGCGCAGGTGACGGTGTTCTGCTCCTTTGAGCAGGATGTGTCGGCGGTGCGGCAGGAGCTGGACTGGGTGCTGGTGGGACAGCTGCGGGCACAGGAGGTGGTGAGCGAGCGGCTGCGGGCGCTGCCGGCCGCCGGCCACTGCGCGCTGGCCCTGCTGCGGTGCCGGCACGCCGTGCACCTCAGCCTGTGTGGTGACACCGCCACACTGCGCGGCTTCGCCAAGTACACGGCCCCTGCCGCCCAAGACCTCGTGTCGATGCTCCAGCGCCCGCTACCACCGGGGCATGGTGCCACCGCTGTCACCACTGCCACCACTATCACCTCTGCCACTGCTGCCACCACTATCACCTCTGCCACTGCTGCCACCGCTGCCACCGCTGCCACCACTGCCACCGCTGCCACTGCGCATTGGGTGCGCTGGGACCCCTCTGGCACCGCTGTCCCCTACGCCCCCGAGGCAGCGGCGCAGCTGGAGCAGGCCTGGTTGCGTCGGGAGCGCAAGCTGGATCTGGTGCTGGATGGGCGGCCCTTCACCGTGGATTTGGAGCGCATGGAGGAGTTCAACATTGGCAGTGCCCTCGCCGTGCCCATCTGCCGCAGCCAGCCCCCGCTCGAGAGCACCTCCTGCCTGCTTGGTGCGTGTGGCTGCTGCGGGGCCAGCCCTGGCCCTCGCTGCGCCCACGTTCACCGGGGCTTTTCCAGCAGAGCCGGAGGTGGCTGGGCTGGAGGAGGAGGTGCGGCTGCTGGCCCTGGCTGAGGACTCGGAGGAGTTCGCTGATGCCGTGCACCATTTCTACGGGACACTGGAGGAGCTGCACAGCCAGATCAGCATCGTGCAGGTGGGTCCGGGGATGTGGGACCCCCAGGGTGTCCCTGTGGCAGAGCAGTGACACAGCGGTGCCCAGCAGGTGCAGAAGCTGATCCATCCAGTGCTGTACAAGCAGTACCAGCTGAAGAAGGGCAGTGTGAAGCGCGCCTGTGCTGCTGGCACTGTCGTGGAGCGCATCCTCTTCCATGGCACCACCAAGGCCTCCAGCCGCGAGATCTGCCTGCACGGCTTCAACCGCAGCTTCTGCGGGAAGAACGGTGAGCGCCGGGCAGGTGTGGAGCGACCTCGTGGGCATGGTGCCCTTGGTGTGGGAACAGGGTGCTGAGGGAGGCATGGTGCCACCAGCATGGGAACAGCGTGCCAGCGGGGGAACGGTGCCATCGGTATGGGAATGGGGCACCAAGGCAGGCGTGGTGGCATCGGCATGGGAACACGGTGCCCATGTGGGCCTGGTGCTGACAGCATGGGGACAGGGCACTGGGTGCCATTGGCATGGGAATGGGGTGCCAATGTGGGCACAGTGCTATTGGTGTGGGAACGGGGTGCTGAGGTGGGCACGGTGCCATTTGCACAGGAATAGGGTATCATGGGTGCATGGGAAGGAGGTGCTGATCCAGGCACGGTGCCATCGGTGTGGGAACGGGGTGCTGAGGTGGGCACGGTGCCATTTGCACAGGAATAGGGTATCATGGGTGCATGGGAAGGAGGTGCTGATCCAGGCACGGTGCCATCGGTGTGGGAAGGGGGTGCCGGGGTGGGCACCATTTGTGCAGGAATAGGATGACCGTGGGTGCATGGGAAGGGGGTGCCAAGGTGGGCGTGGTGCCGTTGGTGTGGAATGGGGTGCCGATGTGGGCCCGGTGCCGCTGGCACACCCCCCGTGCCCCGGCTGACGCCTGGCCCCGCAGCCACGCTCTACGGCCTCGGCGTGTACTTTGCGGCGCGCGCGGCCATCTCGGCACGGGACCGGTACTCGCCACCCAGCGCCAAGGGCACCAAGTTCATCTTCGTGGCCAAGGTGCTGACCGGGGAGTTCACGGCTGGGCAGCCGGGGCTGCGGGCACCCCCGCTGCGGGAGGGGTCCGGGGCCCACCAGCGCTACCACAGCGTCGTGGATGACCCCCGGCAGCCTGACATCTTCGTCATCTTCAACGACACCCAGGCCTACCCCCAGTACCTCATCACCTGCCGCTGCCGCCGCCGCCGCCATGGGGCCCCCCCTGACCCCCCCGGCAGCCGCTCTGGTTCAAGGACCCCCCCTTAGCCCCCAGAGCCTCCTGGCACTGGTGCCACTGCGGGGGTTACGGTGTCCAGGGGCTCAAGGGGGCCCTGCCATGGGGACTTGGTGTGCAGGGAGGTTCCTGCCCTGCCCAGGAGCTTGGAGTGGGGGGATCCTCACTTGGGGACGTGCCTGGGTACCCTTGTGCCAGAGCAGGAGGTGGACAGGAGGACTTGGGGTCACCAGTGTGACACCAGTGAAATTTGTAATAAAACTGCAAATAAAATTGGGAACAAATTAGAGCCTTTTGCATGGCTGGGATTGAGGTGGGACTGTGGGGAGGGGGTCCCAGTCCCAACTGGGAGCACTGGAGTAGGAGGCAATATCTATGTCCCAACTGGGATCACTGGGATTGGGGTGGATGGGGTCCCAGTCCCAACTGGGAGTGCTGGGAGCTGGGGTCCGGCAGGGCCTGGCTGTGTTCCCCCTGTGAGGTGGCTGTTCTGGGTGGTGGCTCTGGGCCACCCCAGGGCTGGACCTGGCCACTCCTGCACCTCTCCCTTCTCCCTGCATCCTGCTTCCTGCATCCTGCCTGCTCCCTGCTCCCCACCTGCTCCCCACCTGCTCCCTGCCTCCTCCCTGCCTGCATCCTGCTCCTTTCCTGTTCCTGTGTCCCAGTGGCCCCCTGAGCTGTGCTGGGGGGACCCGGGTGCCCACCCTGCGGGTGTGGGCAGAGCCCCCGCTCTCGGCAGTGCTGGCAGCGCCGGTGCCCACCGGCGAGGCCCTCCAGCAGGCAGCAGCGGGGGGACGGAGGGGTGCACAGCCTCCCCTCCACGCCCGCTTTGCCCACTGAGATGCCCCGGGTCACAGGTGGGCGAGCGCAGGGCCGGGGGTCTCGGTGACACCCGCACCCCTTTGTGGAGCCCACACGGAGCGGGCACGAGTGTGACACCAGCGGCTCCAGCGCCGGCCCCGCGGGCACGGGCGGTTCCAGGGCAGGGCTGGCCGTGGCACCGCGCCGGCGTGTGCCAGCCCCGCTGACGTGTGCCAGCGCTGGGATCCCGGGGGGCATCGTGCCAGCCGTGCCAGCCCCGCGCACGTGGCGCCAGCCCCGCTCCCCGGGGAGCGCCGGCGGAGGGAGGCGAGAGCCGAGAGGGACGGGGCTGCAGGAGAGGTTCTGGCCGCTCACCCACCCCTTCTGCAGGGTCCGGTGCCCCGCGCCCCGCGGGTGCCCCGGCCAGGGAGTGCCCGGCGCTGCCGGTGCCAAGCGTGCCGGACCTTTGTCCCCTGACGCCGAGGGGCCCGCGGGGCCCAGCGCCACTGAAAAGGGCCCTTTGTCCGGCTCTGGCCGGGGGATTCGCTCCCTGCGCCCGTGCCGGCACCGGCACATGACCGCGGCAAGAGCGGCTGCGCCAGCACCAGAGCCGGACGGACGGAGCGAGCGGCAGCCCCGGTACGGCCGCAGCGAGATCGGGTGGGGGGTTTGAGCCTTGGCAGGTGCTACAGTGGGGACCGAGGGTCCTGTCGAGCCGGGAAGGGGCCCCGACCTCGGCGCTGCCGGTGCCACATTGCACCGCCCCGGTGTCGGGTCCCGGGGGTCCTCATGTCACCCCGGTCCTCGGTCCTCGGTGGTCTTTGCGCCCCGCGGGGGGGGTGAGGTTGTGCTGGGGTTGCCGGGGTCGGTTTGGCGTGCGATGGCCCCGATGAGGCACACGGTGGGGCTGGGGTCGGGGGGCTGTGCCGTGCGATGCCACGCCAGGAACTGGATGTGGCGGGGGAACCGGGGGTCTTTGAAGCCCCCGAGACCCCCCCAGTGCGTGTGGGCACACGGGTGTTCTGTGCCGTGCACACAGCGGTGCCCGCTCCGGGGTTTGCCTGCAGCCAGCCAGGGCCGGGCACACGCGTGTCCACCTGTGTCCACACCCGGCTGTGCACACGCACCGGGGGGCTGCACACACGCCTGTTCTCGGCTCCAGATCCTTTTGCCGGTACCGGCTCTGGTTTCCCGGCACCAGCTCTGGTTCCCACCGGCTCTAGCTCCGGTTCCCACTGGCTCCAGCTCCTGTTACCAGCTCCGGTTCCCACTGGCTCCAGCTCCTGTTACCAGCTCCGGTTCTCGGCACCAGCTCTGAGTCCTGGCAGCAGCTCTGGTTCCCAGCACCGGCCCTGGATCAAGGCACCGGCTCCGGTGCCCAGCACTGGTCCCAGGCACCAGCTCCGGTTCCCGGCACTGACTCCAGTCCCCAGCCCCATCTCCCCAGCTGTACTGGGGATCCCTGGCTCCCAAGCTCCCGAGCTGCCAGACCAGACGCCCTCCTGCAGTGCTGGTGGCTGGAGCCGCGCTCTGGTCCCCAGCCAGAAGAGAGACCGGTGGCCAGCAGGGTATGAGCACCACGCTGGAGCCTCGCCGGAGCCGTGCGAGGGCCGAGCTGGGGCTCCCATCTCATCCCTCCGCCACCGCGCTCCCCTGGGCTCTGACTGCGGCAGCCGGCGGCGGCCCGTGCACCGTCACCCGTGCCACCGTCACCCGTGGCCACCGTCACCCGTGGCCACCGTCACCCGTGCCACCGTCACCCGTGCTGCTGCCCGAGCCGGTGTGCCGCTTATGTGCCAGCGGTGTGCCGGTGATGTGGCCACGCTGTGCCGGTGCTGTGCCCACGGCTGAGCGCCCAGCCGGGGCGGGGAGAGCCGAGCGGCTGCGGGACTTCCCTGCGGGAGCGCGGGGCGGAACCAGCCTCGCCGGGAGCGCTGGGCGGGGTTCACCCTCTCCACACTGGTTGCAGTGGTGAGAGTTAACCCTCTCCGTGTCTGGTGTACTGGTCACAGTTACCCTCTCTGTGCTGGATGTACTGGGTGCACTGGTCAGTTAACCCCTGGCTGCTCGGTGTACTGGGAACATTGGTCAGGGTTAACCCTCTCCATACTGGATGTACTGGGGAAAGTTAATCCTCTCCGTCCTGGGTGTACTGGGTGCACTGGTCACCCGTGCCATGCTGGGTGTACTGGGAGTGCTGGTCGGGGTTGGCCCCTGGTGCTGGCTGTACTGGGAGCACTGGTCGGGGTTACCCCTGTGCCGGTTGCGCTGGTCAGGGTTAATCCATCCCGCGCCGGGTGCCCGGGGGTGCGTAGGGTGCGGAGGGTGGGGCGGTGAGATAAGGCGCCCCCCGCTGCCCGCCCCCCGCCCCGCCTCTGCCGCGAAGCCGGGGCCGGTGCCGGTGCTGGTGCGGGCGGAGCCCCCGGGGCCATTTTCCCCCGGAGCCCCCGCGGTACCGGTGCCGGTGCTCCCCCTCGGTGCCGCATTCCCTCCGGAGCCCTCCCGGTGCGGTGCCGTTTCCCCCCCCGGTCATGCCCCCCCGTCGCGTCCCGGCGGACATCGTGGCGCTCGGTGAGTCCCGCGCGTGGGACCCCCATCACCCGCTCCGCCGTGGAGCCGGGGAGTGGCGGAGGGGCGGCTCGGGGGATGCTGCGGGGCTGCCGCAGGGCGGTGGGGGGGCTGCAGGAGCCGTGGGGGCTGGGGGCTGCGGCGTGGAGGGGTTGTGCCGGAGGGCTCTGCTGGGGGTGCGAGGGGTCTTTGGGTGCTGGGACCCGAGTCTAGGGGCGGGGGGGTCCCTATGGATGCCCCTGCGGGTGGGGGGAGGCGGCGTGTCAGGCCCGGGGTGGAGAGGCTGCGCGGGGGACGTGGGCGATGGAGCCGGTGACTCAGGCTTGGCACCGCGCCCCCCACGCCCGCCCCCCACCTACTCCCCCCCACACCTGCTCCCCTCACTTGCCCCCCACGCGCGCTCCCACCTCTTCCCCACGCCCACCCCCGCCTGCCACTCCACTGCCGGGGGTGCCGGTTGATGCTGGTGGGTCTGGGGTCGCCGGTGATGGCGGTAACACCGGGGTCCGAGGGTGCCGACGGGGCCGGGCGCTGTGATGTCGGTGATGCCGGTGGGTCCGAGTGCCGGGCCCGGTGATGCCGGGGCCGGTGGCTTTCCTGGGTTCGGAGCTTCTGCAAATGGCGCCTCGGCCGCGGCAAACGCCCGGTGCTGCCGGCTCCTGGGGGAACGAGCCCGAGCCGCTGTCAGGGCTGCGGAGGCGCCGGGGCGGAGGTGGGATCGCGGAGGTGTCGGGATGCTGGGGGCAGGATGGCGGAGGTGCCGGGATGGCGGAGGTGCCGGGATGGCGGGGGCGGGATCACGGAGGTGCCGGGATGATGGAGGCGGGATGGCGGAGGTGCCGGGATGGAGAGGGCAGGATCGCGGAGGTACCGGGATCACAGAGTCATCCCCGCCGCTACCGGCACCCTCCGTCCCGCTCCCCTGGGAGCGCTCCTGGCACTGAGGGGCTGCAACCGGCACCGACCCCGCGGGGCGCCCGCCCCAGCCGAACCCCGGCAGCCGCTCGCAGACACGGAGCCGGCCTGGCCGCTGCCCCGCTGCCGGTGTGGTGTTGTCCCCCATAGCTTCGGTCTGGTTGTTCTGCCCGTGCACGCCCCGGCTGCGGCGGCACTGGCCAGGGGTCTCACGGGCGAGTTCCCGGTGCCGGACCGGCCATCACCGAGGCTCCCTGCCCGTCCCTTCGCCGCGGTGGCCCCGTGGGGACCGTGTCCCTGGCAACACCACTCTGCACGGCTCGGCACAGACCCCGCTTCCCGGGGCTGTCCCGAGGGGTTCTGGCACCTCCGGGCGCCCCGTGGTTCTGCTGAGTGCTGAACCGGGTCTGTGTATGCGGGCGCCTGCCGGTGCTGCCGTCCCGGTGCCCGGACCGTCTCTCTGCCGCAGGAGCCGGGGTCAGCGGTGCCGGGGATCCCTGAAGCGAGAAGGAGGGCGGTGGCGATGCCGCGGGTCCCTGGTGCCCTCGGTGCCGGGGATCCCTGAGGCGAGAAGGAGGGCGGTGGCGATGCTGCGGGTCCCTGGTGCCCCGGTGCCGGGGGTCCCTGAAGCCCGAAGGAGGGCGGTGGCGATGCTGCGGGTCCCCGGTGCCCCGGTGCCGGGGGTCCCTGAAGCCCGAAGGAGGGCGGTGGCGATGCTGCGGGTCCCTGGTGCCCCGGCCGGGGTCCGTAGCGTACGAAGGCGATGGTCCCGGTACCGGGGGTCCCTGACGCCGACCCTCTGTTACAGGAGCCGGGGTCTGCGGGCAGCCGGGGGCCGGCGGCGATGGCGGAGGAGAGCTCGAGTGGCAGCAGCGGCTCGCCTGGCGCCGGGGACACGCTGCCCTGGAACCTGGGCAAACACCAGCGCTCCCAACGAGCCAAGGCGGCCGCGGGCAACGGGACGGTGCTGGACCCAGCCGCAGAGAGCGGTCATCCGCATCGCAGGTACGGCCCGGGGGACCGGAACGTGTCCGGGGAGTCGGCGGGATGTGACACGGAGAGCCGGGACGTGTCTGGGGAGTCGGCCGTGACTGGTGGGCTCGGCATGAGCCGGGGGTGGGGGTGGGGAGTCAGGCCCGTGACCGGGAGCCGGGATGTGTCCGGGGATCTCGGACGTGACCCGCGGGGGGATGGAGGGGTCGGAGCGGGAGGGACGGTGTCTGGAGGCCCGTGGGGCGATGCCGTGGGGGTCCCATGGGCCGGGGGATCGAGGGGTGGCAGCGCGCTGGGGGCTGTGCCGAGGCCGGGGCAGGGAAGCCGCCATGGGGGATGCCGTGCCGTGCCGTGCCGTGCCGTTGCCGTGCCGTGCCCGTCCCCATACGGCTTCCAGTGTATTCCCCCCACGGAGCACTCAGCCCCCCCCGGCACAGAACCCTCCCCCCCGGCTATTTCCGTTTACACCTCCCTGTCCTTCCCGCCTCCTTCCCTCCCTCCCTCCCCGCCCCCCCGTCGCTGTCCCCGCTCGAGTTTCGGGGCATTAGTGTCTATTTTTAGGGATGACGATGCCCCGGCCATGGGGCCGATTCCCCCCCATTCCCCCCCCCCCCGCCCCAGCTCGCCCACGGCTGGGACTGGGCTCCGTTGGGGTTGTTGGGGGCCGCGGTGGGGCCCCGCTCAGTGCTCCCCAGGTGGCACTGGGAGAACGGAGCTTTAAAAATCCCTCGGTGCTCCTGGGGCTGCTGGGGAGTCCCAGGGGGAGTGACGTCCCTGTCCCCCCCAGCTGGAGGGCACGCGGGGGTCTCTGTGAGGGGCTGAGCGTTCACCAGAGGAGGGGGCGCCCGGTCTGCCCCTCGAGCGAGGGTGGGAGGTCAGGGTGCGAGCCAGGCGGTCCCTGCCCGGGCTCTGGGGTGCCCCAGGCACCCCCCACCCCATCCCTCATCACCTGCATCCCCAGCCCCCACACTGTCCCCTATCATCTGGGACCCTTGTCCCTTATCGCCCACCCCTCGCCCCCTTTGCGCTCCTTTGGGCACCCGTGGGTGCCCCACGGACGGGGCCAGCAGTATCGGGGTTCGGGCAGTGCCACATCCCCAGCACCGTGTGACCCCTTTGGGAGGCGTAGAGGATTTCACTCGCCCCATGCCCCATGGGGTGCCCTGCCCCGAGGGCTGCCCGGCCCCTGGGTGTCCGTGGGCGCCGTGTCCCGTGGCTGCCGCTTCCGCGAGTCGCGGCGCGCGTCGGGGCGGTGTCCGGCGGTTCCTTTAAAGGGCTGGGCGGGGGCACGCCCCGTCCCCTGTCCCGTCCCCTGTCCCGTCCCGTGCCCCTGCACAGCCGCGGGGTGCGGGGCCGCCGAGCCGCTGGACACGCCGGACACGCCGGGCACCCCGGACCCCGGCCCCGGCGCCCTCCCTCGCCCCCCACCACCGCCCTCCGCCGCCATGGCCACCGCCGGCCCCCCTCCCGCGCCCGAGGAGCAGGACTTCATCCAGGCCTACGAGGACGTGCGGAGCGCTACAAGGGTACGGGACCCCTGCCCCACCGCGGGCCGGCCGGGGGGCGCAGTGGGGCGCCGGCCGCGGGGGGGCAGCGGGGGAGCGCGGCCGCTCATTCCCATAATTGGGCACGACGGGCACCGCCGGCACGGCCCGGGGGGGGGACACGGCGGGGGGTACGGGGGACACGGCCCGGCACCGCGGACCCCACGGGGAGCGCCCCGGGCTGCTGCCCTCGCCGGGGGCTCGGTGACCGAGGACGGGTGGGGGGCTGTGGCCCGCGCCCGCCGGAGCGCCTGGTGAGATCGGTGGCGGCGTGGTGGGGCGGGGGGGCTCCCCCGAATGCTCTGGGGACGGAGGTGCTGCCGGGTGGCTGGGGCGGCGCGGGGGGGCGCGGGCGGTGAGGGTGCGGCGGCGGGGGGCAGCGGAGCTCCGGTGCTCGGCTGTGGCAGTGGTGGCACTGCTGGCTAGCATTGGTGGCATCGGTGGCATCTCGGGGTATGCGCTGGGCAGGGGTCTGACCCCGGTGCCTCTCCACAGTTGCCCCCGGTGCCTGCGCGTGGCCGAGGGCGCCCCGGTGTCGCGGCAGCGGCCGCGGCCATGCCCTTACATGGGAGCGGGTGCTGCCTGCGGGGGCAGCCCCCCGGCCCCACGCCGGGGGTCCCAGCTGCCCCCACTGCGGGGTCCTTCGCATGATGGGATCTGGCAGCTCCCACCAGAGTGGGACCCCAGCGTTGGGGTGGTGGGCACGGCCTGCAGCCCCTGCTTGGTGCCGCCACCAGTTTTGCCACAAGTCCCGATATCCCCTGGCTGAGGGACCCCGGTGCACTCGGTGCTGTTGGGAGTAGCTCGGGCACGCCCAAGCCTGGCAGATCCCATCCCGGCCCGGGTGCCACTGGCAGGGTGGCACACGGTTCGGCAGCTGTTGTCCCTCAGCGGTGCCAGGGCACCGTGGGATGGGTTGGTGTGGCTTGGCTGGTGGTGCTGGGCAAGTGGCAGAGGTTCAGTGTCACCATGCTGTGCCACCTCACCGGGTGCTGGCAGGTGTTCATTGTTACCATGCTGTCCCACCTCGCTGGGTGCTGGCAGGTGTTCGTTGTTACCATGCTGTGCCACCTCCCCAGGTGGTGACACTTGTTCCTTGTCACCATGCTGTCCCACCTCACCAGGTGCTGGCAGGTGTTCCTTGTCACCATGCTGTGCCACCTCACAGGGTGCTGGTGGATTTGGTTTTGAGGTCCTGACGTGGGAGTTTGGTGTCATTCTGCTCCCACCTCACCAGGTGCCAGCAGGCTCAGTGTCACCATGTGGTCCCACCTCACCGGGTGCCGGCAGGTTTAGTGCTGTAGGTCCTGGGGCAGGTGTTTGGTGTCATCGTGTCACCCCACCTTGTCGGGTGCTGGCAAGTTTGGTATCGCCATGCGATCCCACCTTGCTTGGTGCCGGCAGGTTTGGTGCTGTTGGACACGGGCCGGGTTCAGTGTCACCACACAGTCACTTCTCACTGAGTGCCAGAGGCTTTGGTGTCACTGTGCAGTCCCTGGCTGGGTGCTGGTGGGTGTGGGACCCGGGGGGGTTCCTGTCACTCCTTGCCAGGTGCTGGCGGGTTCAGTGCCGTGGCCCATGGGTGGGTGTGGATGCCCGTGGCCGAGCGGCCAGAGGACGGTTTGTCTGGAGGAGTGATGATGTCAAGGCTGAGTCAGCACAGCCGGGAAGCATCACAAGCCAGGGCAGGCGGGAAGGGTGACACAGTGGCGGTGGGCAGGAGCCCATCGGAGCTGGTGATCCCTGCCAGCACGGCTGGCACGTGCCATCCCTGAGGCTCAGAGCCCAGGGGGACCCAGCAGCCATCTACCAGGGACTCTGCCGTCCATGGGGCAGGGGCTGGCAGTGCTGGTGGTGGCCCTGGCATTTGGCTGGGTGCTGGGGGTACTGGGATCTCCAGGTGAGGTGGGCACCGGGCACCTCGTGCTTTCTCCATCAGAGCTGTTACTGTGGCACAGTGCCCGGCGTGCACTGAAACCAGGCTGGAGGACACAGTCTCCACTGCCACCGTCACCACTGCCACCGTCACTGCGGCAGCTGGGCCCCGGGCTTGGCACGGCGTTCATCCACAGTCACCTGTGGGGGACAGCTGGGCCCCTGGGACACCCCAGCCCTTCACCGGGGTTGTGGAGTGGAGACCACACCAGGGTCCCTCCCACTGTCCCTGGAGATGGCCAGTGCTCACAGTGCCATAGCCAGTGTCCCTGGGAGTAGAAAGTGACTGCATTATGGTGGCTATGTCATGGTCCCTCCAGGTATCCTTGGGGTTTGGGGGCTGGCTGGTATCCGTGCTGGGGTCCCTCCTGGTGTCCATGCTGGGATCCCTCCTGGTGTCCCTGGGGATCTGGGAGTACTGATAGCCACAGTGATGATGGTGGCTGCAGTGCTGTGGCTATGCTGGAGTCCCTCCTGATGTCCCTGGGGCTTGGAAGCTGGCCAGCATCCTGTGTGTGGTGGGCCAGCAGCTATGGTGGCTACAGTGTGGTAGCCTCCTGGTGTCTCTAGGGCTGGCCAGTGACCACAGTGGCTACGGTGGGGTGGCTGTTCCGCAATCTCTCCTCATGTCCCTGGGGCTTGGAAGCTGGCCAGTGTCCTGCGTGTGGTGGCCAGAAGCTATGGTGGCTACAGTGTGGTAGCCTCCTGGTGTCTCTAGGGCTGGCCAGCAACTGCAGTGGCTACGGTGGGGTGGCTGTTCCGCAATCTCTCCTGGTGTGCCTGGGGCTCAGAGACTGGATGGTGGCTGCAGTGGTTGAGGTGTGGTGGCAGTGTCAGGGTCCTTCTCAGTGTCTCCAGGGTTCTGGGGGTGGCTGTGATGCAGTGGCTGGTGGCCACAGTGGCTGCGGTGGCTGCTGGCCACAGTGGCTGCAGTGGCTGGTGGCTGTGCTGGGTCTCTCCTGGTGTCCCTGGGGCTCGGGGGTTGGCCAGTGGCTGTGCTGGAGGGGCTGAGTACCTCCCAGTGTCCCCAGGGCTGGGCCAGTGGCAACAGTGCGATGACCATGCCACAGTCCCTCCTGGTGTCCCCAGGGCTGGCTGGTGGGCACGGTTGTGGTGGCTGGTGCTGGGTCCCTCCTGGTGTCCCCAGGGCTGGCTGGTGGCCACGGTGGCCGCAGTGCGGCGGCAGTTCCCGCTGGGCTCGGGGCTGGTGTGGCCCATGCAGAGCTGAGGCTGAGGCCTGGCACCACCAGCTTGGCACCGTGCCAGGGGCTCCCACCAGCCCCCAGACGGTGGTGCCAGTGCCAGCGGGGGGAGCTGGGGGGGTCCTCTGCCCCCTCAGGGACAGACACCCACCCAGCACTGCTGGCAGGGCAGAGCTGGGCTGAGGCCCCATGCCCCGGGGATGGGCCCTACTGGCAGGGGAGCTGGGCTGAGCTTGGGGGGCTGTACTAGGTGAGGGGGGGGGCTGGGCGTGGGGGGCACTGTGTGTGCTGGGTGGGAGGTGGGGTCTGTGCTGGTGGAGGGTCTGGACTGGTGGGGGGGGTCTGAGTGGTGGGACGACGCTGGTGGGGGGGCTGTACTGTGCTTGGGCGGGCACGGGGCTGTGCTGTTGAGGGGGTGCTGGGTTGTTTTTGATGGGGCGGGGTCTCTGCCGTACCGGGGGCCGGGGAGGGACTCTGTGCCGTGCCGGGGGGCTGCGAGGCCGGTCCTGGCCGGTGGCGGGGGGGGGCGGTGTCGGTGCCGCAGGGGCGGGGGGCTGCGGCGGCGGGGCGGGGCGGGGCCGCGGCCGGGGGGGCGGGACGGACCCGCCCCGGAGCTGCGGGACCGGCCGGCAGCGTGCGGGAGCGCGGGCAGCCATGGAGGGGGCGCGGGGCAATCCACCACGAGATCGCCTCACTCAAAGGTACCGGGGGAGGGGCACCGGGAGGGGTCCAGGGCCAGGCCCACGGGGACCGGCGGGAAGTCCGCGTCCCGGGGAGGATTCCGCGTCCCGCGGGGGAGGGGGGGGGCGCGTCCCGGGGAGCTCCAGCCGCGCCGCATCCCTCCTGTGCCAGTGTCGCAGCGCAGGCAGGAGAGCGGGGGTCACCGGGAAACGCCCCGGCATCACCGTGGGTGCCCCGGCATCACCGGCGTCACCCAGAGTTTCCCGGTGTCACCAGGCCCGTGCCAGGCACCGCCGTGCTGGTGCCGTGTTACCGAGCCGTGCTGCAGAGCCGGCGCGCTGGGGCGTGAGTAACGGGCGCCGGCGGATGCCGGTCACGGGGCTGCTGGCGGCTACCGGCCCCTGTGTCACCGCAGCGGGCAGAGAGCCACCGCGGGGCCCGGCACCGCAGCGAGCCACCGGGCCGGGCTCGGGCTGGAAAGGAGCCCGGCGAGGGTCGGCATGTACCCGGCGAGAGATGGGATGGACCCCGGGAGAGTCGTGGTGGACCCCCGGGAGCGTCAGGGTGAAGTCAGCGAGGGTCGGGGTGGCATGGACCCCGGCAAGGTTCGGCATGAACCCCGGCAGGGCCAGGGCGCCCGGCAGCTGTGGCGATGCCGCAGGCCCCAGCGAGGGGCTCCGGGTCGTGTCCCCTCCCGCAGAGCCCGGGCTGCGGCGGGGCTGATTTACGGTGAGAACCATCCCGGCGCCGGGACCCCTGCTGTCGCCGGGACCCCTGCCGGCGCCGGGACTCCCGCTGGCACTGGCCTCATTATGAGCCGGCCTCTGGCCGCGGTGCCCTCCACAAACAGCCGCGGCTTTGTTCCGCTGGGCACGGGGAGTCCCGCGGCCCCGCCAGACCCCGGCACTGGCACCGGCACCGGTGCTGGCACCGGCGCCGGGAGGGCAGCGCCGGCCCGTGGCCAGAAGCCGCTGCCACAACCGCTGCCCGCCCCAGATTTGGGGGGCTGCCCCTCGCCGGGCTGCCCGAGGGTTCCATGGGGTGGGGGCTCAGGGGTGCGCAGGACCTGGGTTGGGGAGTACCCCGGCCCCGGTGCTCCCGGCCCGGCCCGGGATGCGATGAGGTGAGCGGAGCTGCGGAGCCGATGCGGGAAGGCTCTTTCCCGGTGGGTGCGGGGGTGCCGGCGCCCTGCCCAGCACGGGGCAGCGGCGGGACGCTGGCGATGGCCCCGCTGTCACATCGCGTTGGATCACGGCGGGCGGCGGGCGCTGACGCGGCACTTCCCGGAGGGAGCCGCCGGCGCGGCCGTGACCCCGCTGCGGGCTGGGGGTGCGGGGCCGCGGCTGGGGGGGACACGGTCCTGCTGCCCCCCATCACTTCCCTATAGATGCCCCCATTGCTTCCTCCATCACAGACACCATCTCTCCCCCATTGCTGCTCCCCATCATTTCTCATCTCTACCCCCCCATCTTTGCCCCCATCCCTGCCCCCCATCACTCCCTGATTCACTGCCCCTCCCTCTACCCCAAACCACTGCCCCCCTCGCTCCTGCCGTCTCTCCCACCCCACTGGGGTTCTGGGGTGCTGTGGGGCTCTGTGGCTGGAACGTGCCGAGGTGGGGCTTAGGCAGGCAACTTATGCTCTCCCAAGGGATCCCCTCTGGGGGGTCTGGCACCCCAGTGCTCACGGGCCCCTGCGCCAGCTGTGCTGGGGCCCAGTGGTGGGGACTCTCGCAATGGGAGCCCCACTCCACCACACCCCTCTGCCCTCCGGGATGGCGGGATGGGGAAGTTGTGCGAGTCCTGGTGGGGGCCCCTGGTGACACCAGTGCGTTTACATCCAGCCCCCGCGGGTTTGGGATCCCCGCGGCCTGGCCAGCAGCCCCCCATGCTTGGGTCATTGCTCCACACCAGTAAACCCCAGTGAACCCCAATGCCACTCCCAGTAGTGCCATTGGCAGGACAGGGGTGCCGGGGATGGTGCCCCTCCATTCCCCCAATGCTGGCGGGGGGCTCCTGCTGCAGCCTTGCAGCATCCCTGTGCCCCGAGCTCACTGCGCTTGGCCGGAGGGGCTGAAGGAGCCCTGGGGGGGTTCCTCCCCTTTTGGGGTCTGTGGGCCTGGGATCCCCCCGGCATGAGGCAGCTCCCGGCGTGGGGGACACCCTGGCAGCCCAGTTCGCCCCACACAGTCCCTCCTGCTCTATGATGTGGGTGCCACCCACACCCCCTCACGGAGAACCTGGGTATGCCCTTGGAGAGGGGGGTCGGTGCTGGGGGTCCCGCTGCTGCGCCGGGGGCCGTGCTGGGGTCCCCGCGGTGCCAGTGGGGGTTGTTGGGCGGTTCTCGATGCCGGGGGGCTCAGGGGCTCGGGCAGCTGCCTCGTCCCCACCTGCCACCCGGAGGGTGTGGTGTGGCACAGCTGTGCCACCACCGCGGTTGTGTGACTGCCGGGGAGTGGGGGGGACGTGGGGTCCCCCTGGGGCTGCCGGGATAAACAGGGGCAGGAGCAGAGCAAATACTGACGTGGCAGGATGTGGCTGCCGAGCCCCGCCTGTGCCCCTGCCCGCACCCGTGCCCATACACCTGCTCGTCCCCTGCCCGACCCTGCCTGTGCCTCTGCCGGCAGCCGGGCAGTGCGGGATGCTCGGGCGAGCGTGGAGGTGCCGTGCCCGGCTCAGGGCCCCCCCGGTCTCAGGGATCCCCGGGCTCACGGTCCTCTCCCGAGCTCAGGGACACCCGCGGCTCAGGGTCCCTCCCAAGCTCAGGGTGCCCCTCTCAAGCTCAGAGACCCCCGCAGCTCAGTGTCCCCCTCCCCCTGGGCTCAAGGATCCCCGCGGCTCAGGGTCCCGTCCAAGCCCAAGGACCCCCGCGGCTCAGGGACACCCTCCGGCTCAGGGTCCCCCCGGGCACTCCATGGGGCCGGTCCCGGGGCGGGGCGGGGCGGGACCCGCGGGGGTTCCCACGCAGGAACCGGCCGGGTGGGTCGGGGCGGGAGGGGGAAGGGGGAGGCGGGTCCGGCTGTGCCCCCCCCCGGGCGGGCGCCGGGGCCGGGGAGGGGCCGCTGGTGAGTCAGGGCTGGGCCTGGGGCCCCCCCTGACCCCCCCCGACCGGGGGTGGAGCTGCAGCCGCTCCCGCCGCCGTGCCGGCAGCCAGCGCCGCGCCGTGTCGGATCGCGCCGGGACGTGCCGGGCCATACGGGGCTGTACTGGACTGTACTGGGCTGTGCCAGGCCATACCGAGCCGAACTGGACCATACTGGGCTGGGCTGGACCACACCGAGCCGTGTTGGGCCGTACTGGGCTGTACTGGACCATATTGAGCAGGGCTGTGCTGGGCCATACTGGGCTGTGCTGGGCCATACTGGGCTGTACTGGACCACCCTGGGCTGTACCATACGGAGCTGTACTGGACTCTGCTGAGCTGTGCTGGGTGAGACGTGACCGAGCCCTGTGGCCTGTGCCGTGTGCCGTGGCCTGTGCCGTGCCGCCCGCACCATGGTGGCGGGGATGCTGATGCCGCTGGAGCGGCTGCGCTCCATCCTGGAGCTGCTGTTTCGCGAGGGTGTTCTTGGTCGGGGGAGCGGGACGGGTGCCCCCGGCGCACCCACCCGCAGCTGCCGCGTGGCCAACGTGGCAGGTCCGGCGTGCCATGGCCTCGCTGCGTCCCGCGGCCTCGTGCGCCAAACGGCCGCCTGGCGACACCTCTACTTGGTACCTGACGGACGCCGGCATCGCCCACCTGCGCCAGTACCTGCGCCTGCCCGCCGGACGTCGTCCCGCGCTCCCTGCAGCGCGTCCCCCGCCCCGCCGCCCCCCGCCCCGAGGTCCCGCCGCGCCACCGCCACCGCCGGCACCCAGCGGGCACGTCCTGCTGGCGGTGACCGCCTCTACCGCAGGAAGGACGAGGGCGAGGGGCACGTGGAACCCGTTGCCGTCACCGCAGGGCAGGGGGGTGTCCCAGCCGCCCCCCCCAGCCCAGCCCGCCCACAGGGACCAATCAGCGCCCCGGGTGCTCCTGATGCTCTCGTGATGGGGGGTGCTCGAGCCCCCCTGCTCCCAGGGGAGGTCTGGGGACAAATTCTTGAGCCCCCCTTACCCCCCTCTCTTCCTGGCCAAGGGATGGGGGTGGTGGGTACCTGCAGGCCCCTGAGCTGTCAGAGGAGGGAGGGAGGGCTCTCTGGGGGGCTCCTCGCCGTGCCCCCCCGACCCCATGGGGACCCTGTGGGCTGGGAGTGGTCCCTGGTGGATCGGGGGGGGGCCGGTGGTGTACTCAGGTGGCTTCCCGGGGTCCCCAAAGAGGCCGGGTGGGTGACGGGGCCTGGGCGCTGCAGGGGTGTCATTGCTCCACCATGATGGGGAGGGGGCTGTGCCATGGGGAAGCTGGGGCTGTGCTGAGGGGCGCCGTGCTGCGGGGGGGGATGTGCTGCGGGGTGCCCGTGCTGTGGGGAGCAGCGCTTTAGGGGGCCATGGCGGGGGGGACATTCCGTGGGCACTTTGCGCCCCGAGATCCCCACTGGGCCCAGGGTGGGTCGGACAGACGGCGGCAGCTGGGGCGGGCAGTGCTGGTGGGGAGGGGGCTGCGGCTGCGGGGGGGGGTCCCAACCCCGCCTCCCTGGCGATACGCGATCCCGACACACGATCGGCGGCAGCTGGACCCGGCGGGGTGCGGGGCGTCCGGTGTCCCACCCCCCCGGGCGGGCAGCTGTGGTGTCGCTCCGAGGCGGCGGTGAGGGCCCCCCCCCGATCCCCCCGGGCTGTGAGTCAGCCGTGGCCGTGGGCAGCCGCCTCCGGTCCAAGTTTCCAGCCTGGAGGCGCCGAGCTCGGTCCCTGCCAGCGCCGTGAGTCACCGGCCGGCGGGGGGGCCGGGCCCGCGGCGCTGCTGCCCCGTGGGTGCTGGTCCTGCGCGGGCAGCACCCACGTCCCGTGGGAGCGGGGGGCGTTCCGCCGAGCTCTGGCCCGGGAGTCACATCTCGCGCTGGGCTCCGGGGCTTCGGTCGCTGCCCGACCCTCGCGTGGGGCGCGATCGCGGAGCCCCGGCCGTCCCGTCCAGTCCCGCCGTGCCAGCGGATCCGGCTCCAGGCTTTCCCTCCGCCCCGGGAGCCGCTGCCGGAAAACCCGGCCTGGAGTTCCGGCTTGAGGGGACGGAGTCGCGCCGGCGGCGGGGAGTTGCGGGGTCCCCGCGGGGCGGAGGGGATCCCGGTAGCCCCCAGCGGCCCCATTTCCCCCCCAGCCCGGCGGGCCGGCCTCCTTCGGCGGCGGGGCCGTGCCGAGACCCTTAGTCCCGATGTCACGGCGACCCCCGAGGTGTCGGCCTGGTGACCCGCCCCGGTGCCGGGGGGTCCGGGGTCCTGGGGCGCCGCCGCGGTCACTCCGTCCCGCCCCTACCCGTGTCATGTTCTAACTCGGGCTCGGTGACGGGCCCCGGTTATTTATATCGGCGCCCGCTCCCTGCCCGCCCCCCCCGCCCCCGCCGCCACCGGCGGAGCCGCGCTGCGCCCTCGCTCCGCGCTCCGCACCTGTCCGCACCCTGTCCGCACCTGCCCGCACCCTGCCTGCCCATGAAGGTCGTACCGGGTGGGTGAGACCGGTGGGGCTGCGGAAAGGACGGGGACGGGGGGGCTGGCGCCGCCGGGGCGCGTTGTCCCGGGATATAAAAAGCCGGGATGAAGGGGACACTCCGGGGGGGGGGAACACGGGAGGGGGGGGTCACAGGGGGCCCTGCCGGTGCGGCGGGCAGGAGGCGTCTCCGCGCCGCGGTTCGGGAGGGGTTAAGGCGGAGCGGGCGCTGCCCCGTGGGGGCGGGCGCTGGTCCGTCCCTGACCCGCCGAGCCCGGCCGGTGCCGAGCCCGTCCCGTGTCCCGCATGGAGGACACCGGGTCCCTGTTCCCATCGCTGGTTGCAGCGGGACACGCAGCATCCCTCGCCCTGGTCTGGTACTGGCGGCGGCAGGGACGAGCCGGGGGCACCGGTGAGTTCGGCTCCGCTCAGCCCCCCCGCGCTTCGCTCGGCTCGGCCCCTCGCCCCGCCCACCGGCCCCGGGAAGGGGGAGCCACACGACACCTGCAGCCCGCTGGGTCCCGTGTGGGGGTCCTGGGGGATTTAGGGGGGACCCACCCACGGTGGGTGGGGGACAAGGGGACAGACCTGCTGGCCTGAGTTCTGGGGGGCTTCACCTGTCATGGGGGAGCATCCTGGTGGGAGCGGTACCCAAGCGGTGGGAGCGGTACCCAAGGGTGACTCAGCACTGATAGAGTGTGGCCCCCCAGTGCCCCCTCCCGTGCTCCCCCGCTCCACTCTGACGCTTTTACGAGTGGAGGTCCCGACAGGAGCTTCCTGGCACTGGGCTGGCTGCCCAAACCCTTCCCAGCATCCTCATCCCGAGGCATGAAGCTGCCAAATATTTTGGGGTCGGGTATCTGGTGACGGGGGGGGGGGGGGCGGAAAGGGCCGGGAGGATGCCGGTGTCTGAGGGTCCCACGAGACCCCCACACGCCCCTCCGGCGCGGCCGCAGCCACCCGCATCCCAGCTACCGGGGCTCTGCCGGCGGCCCCGGCCCTCCCCCCCGGCGCTTTCCAGGGCGTTGGCTGCGGCTTCCGTCGATCTGTGTGCGGCACTGGGCACCGTCACGCCGGGATGGCTCCGCTCCCGCGGCCGCCGCGCTTGGAATCCACCACCAGTCCCGCGGCCGGTGGGAGCCACGGTGGCCGCTGCCGTTGCCGGTGTCAGATAAGGCGGGCAGGGCACCTTGGCCGGGCCGGAGCCCCCGCTGCTCGCAGCCGGGGGGGCCGCTGTCCCTGGCGCCGGTCCAGTCCGAAGGACACTCCCAAGGTCGCACCTGCCGGGGCCCATCATCCCGCTGCGCTGTGCCACGCCGCGACCCCCCCGAGCTGGGAGCTCCCGGGGGGCTCCGGCAGCACCGGCTGCTCTCGGTGGTGCTGAGGGCTGCGTTTCTGCAGTCCCTTCGGGGCTCGGGGCTGTGCCACCGGTGGTCCCCGTGCTCGGTGGCGCCACGCCGGGGCAGTGGGCTTGGTTTTGAGCGCTGTTCCTGGAACCCTCGTGGCGGGGGAAGGGGCTGCCCGGTGCCAACAAGGGGCTGCCCGGTGTCCGCGGGGGGCTGCCCGATGCCCACGAAGGGGCTGCCCGGTGTCCGCGGGGGCTGCCCGATGCCCTTGGGGGCTGCCCGGTGCACGTGAGGGGCTGTACCAGCTGCTCTTGGTGTCACTTGTGGCACAGTGTCAAGGCAGGTGTTTTCGGGGGACACCACAGCCCAGCCGGGACTCCCGTCCTTGTCTGCATCCCATGCCGGGCTGGGGGGCAGAGGGCTGGGGAAGCTCGGGGGGTGAGGCAGAGCTTGGCAGCCTGGGGGTGGCGCCGGCTGGTTTTGGCACCAGGATGCCGCTGTTTGTTTGGCCCCGCTCCGGTTTCCAAGGCTGCCAGAGACGTGGCGGCAGTGGGCGGGTGGGGGCCCCAGAGGTTTGGGAACCCCCCCCGTGTCCCCCTTTCCGCTCCACTCAGCTTTTCCACCGTGCTGGTGGCTCTGGCTGTGCCAGGCCGGGAGGGTTGTTGGATGCTGCTTCTGGCCGCAGCTATGACTCACCAGTCTCGAGGGGCTGTGGCTGGCAACCACCGGCATCCCTGGCGCAGCCCCCCCCGACACGGCCCCCGCCCCGCGGCACTGCCTCTGGCAGCCCTGGGGAAACTCTTCCCGCCACTGTCCCACGTCCTGCGCGGTGGAGCCGTGGGAAGCGTCCCAGAGCCCTGGGAAGCGCGTTGGAGCCGTGGGAAGTGTGTTGGAGCCGTGGCAGCGTGCGGGAAGCGTGGCGGGCGTGGCAGGCGCATCCCACGGGACACGTGTCCCGTTCCAGGCGGTGTTCCCCACTCGCCAGCTGCTATCGCCCTGGCTTGGCCCCCCGCCCCCGGCTCCTTATCTCCGCAGCACAGATGGGACGCTGCCGCTGCCGTGGGGCTGAGCCGTGGGTCGGCACCGTGCCATGCCGTGCCGTGCCAGTCCCAGCCCCCACTCCTGGGCCTTGCTGCTGACCTGGTTCATCCTGGCTGGCTTGTGCCATGTTGGGTTTTAACACTAGATTCCCTGAGACATCCCTGAGACTCCCCCGGAGACCCCCGTGCTCCCCGCAGCAGAGATGTGCCTTGCTCCAGCAGACCCCTCAACACCCAGGGTGCTGACACGGGCTGCAGCCGACCTCAAAACGCTCCAGTGCCTCGCTGACCTGATCCTGTGCCGTACCGTGCCATGCCTGTGCCAGGCCATGCCCATGCCGTGCCCGTGCCTGGTGGTTCGAGCCTCTCCAGCTTTGTCCCAGCTGCTCGCTGCGCCCTGCCCACAGCCGTGCGGGATTGGGGGTCCCAGCAGAGTGGCCGGGGTTGGGCTCCACGCTGCCCAGGAGCAGGAGGAGCCGGGCTGGCGGAGGCCGTGGGCTGTGTGAGTCACTGACCGCTCTCTGGCCGCGCTCCGGGCGCGGATTCCGCTGCACTCCCACCAGACGCGGCCGGACGTGGAGCGGGGCGCGGGGCGCCGGGCCAGGACGCGCGATGGGCTTCTCGCTCTGCTGTTGTTGCTGCTGCGGGCCAGGAGAAGGTGACCGACCTGCGCGCGGGGGGTTGGGGGCATCGGGATGCCGTGGCATCCCCCAGGACCCCGTTCCCGCCGGCCCTTCCCAGCACAAACAGGTCCGGCCCTGCGTGTGCTGGCGGGCTCGCCCGGCCGCGGGGCGGGGGCAGTGGGACGCGGCGTTGAGCACAGGGGGTCCCGGCAGCTTGGGGACCGGTACGGTGGGGACCCACCGGAAAACACGCTGAGGGCTCCCCTTGGCACATGGACCCCTGTGGAGCCTGTGGGGAGAAGAAGTCGGGAGGAATGAGTGCTGGAGTAAGCGGTTCGCGGTGCCCCCACTCCTGGGAGCTGTGTGTGTGTGGAGGGGCCAGGACGCGGGTGCTGGAGATGTCGGGGTGCCCCGTGGCTGCAGTACTGGGTGGTCCTGGGGGCACCGGGTGGAGGGGTGAGGATGGGGGGGAAAGGGGAGTTCTGGGTGTGTGGGGTGCAGAGACCCAGCACCGGGGTCCTGAGTGCAAGAGGGGGTGTCCCGTCTGGAGATCCCCCCGGGCTGTGGGGTGGAGTTTCCCCTCGGGTCCCCCTGGGTTGCAGGGACGGGGTGTCGTCCCCGGATCGCTCCGGTTTCCCCGGGTGCTGCGGGCGGTGGCGCAGCCGGGGCCGCCGGGGGAGGGCGGGGCGGAGCGGGGCGGGTCCCGCCCGTTTTCTCCCCCCCCGCCCGTCCCGTCCGCCCGGTGCCGCTGGTCGGTCCCGGCCGTGGGTCCGTCCGTCCGTCGGTCGGTGGATGGTGGGTCCCGTCCAGTCCCATCCGGTGGAACGGCGCGGCCATGTCGGGCCCCGGTCCCGGTGGGGACTGGCTGAGCGGCAGCTCCGGGCCCGAGAGACGACGGTACCTGAGCGCCCGGCTCTGCTGCACGGGTGACCGAGGGGAGAGGGGCCGGGGGGGCGCGGGGGAGGGAGTGGAGGGGTCCTGAGACGGAAAGGGGGTGCGGGGGGCTCGCGGCGGGACGGGGGCCCCGGGAGCGGCGGGAGGGCGGGGGGACGGGGAAGGGCGGGGTATGCGCGGAACCCCCACTTGAGCAACGCCCCCTCTGTGACCCCGCCCTCAGGGCCAGGGTTAGCTGCGCTGAGTTTGGGGCGGGCTCAGCCGGGAGGGTGTGAAAGTGTAAATGTGTGCGTATTTGTGTGTGTGTGTGCGCTGGTACGCGTCTGCTCAGGTGTGCACCAGCGAACGCTCGTGTGCGTACGCCCGTGTGTGTGTCCGTGCACTCGAGTGCGTAGAGGTGTGCATGCGAGCGTGTGTGAGTGTGAACGATGCTGCACGTGTGTCTGTCCGGGGGCTGTGTGTGTGTAAGTGAGCTGCTGCACACTCATGCTTGTGTGTGTGTGTGCGCACACCTGTATGTGCCAGTGCACACGTGTGTGTGAACATGTGCCCACCTCGGCGGGCCAGTGCACGCGTGTGTCAGTGTGCACGTGTGCGTGTGTGTGCGCACCCGTGTGTCCTGCTGCACTGATGTGTTCTGTGCGTGTGTGGTGTGTTTGTGTGCCTCTGCACACTCACGTGTGTGCGTGTGTGCACCCCGTATGCGTGTGCCTGTGTCTGTGTGTGCACGCCGTGTGTCTGTCTCAGCTCAGCTCCCCGTGCCCACCCACCCTGGGGTGCTCCCACACCGCGTGGGAATCCCTGGTGCTGACCCTCTTCCCGGTGCTGTCCCTTCGCCCCCAGGTCCTGACTCTCCCCCGGTGCCAACACCCCGCTCGCTGCCGGCGGCCTCAGACCCCGCCGCCTCCCGGCCCTCCCTGGCGTGGGGCTCGAGGTCTCCCCCAGCCCTGGTGCGGCCGGGCCGGTGCCGGGAGCCCTCGCAGTGATTTGCTGCCCCGTTGTCCTGGCCTGGTGCGTGGCGGTGTCACCTGGGTGTCACCGCAGCGCTGGGTACAGCCCCGGTGCCGGCAGCGCCCGTTCTGTGCCCGCGGCCGCGGATGCCGCAGGGTGCGGGTGCCCGGCGCAGTGTCGAGGTGGGGGCGGCTCGGCGGGTCCCGGGGGCTCCCTCGGAGCCCGGAGGGCGAGAGACGCCGTGGGAGGGAGCCAGGCCGGCCCGGTAGCGTCGGCACCCGCGGGCGAGGCTGAGGCGCTCCTGCCCGGCCGGCCCGGCTGGCCCGGGAGCCGCCGGAGCCGGGAGCTGCCAGGGCCGGGAGCCGCCAGGGCCGGGAGCCGGGCGCCGCCTGCCCGGGAGCCGCCGGGGACGGTGCCAGGAGCCGCCCCGTCAGGTCTTCAAAGCGCCCGCTCTGACGCCGCCGCGTCCTCCCGGTCGGTACCTGCCGGAGCCGGGGTGCCGCAGCCGGGGGTGCCGGTGCTGGCGGTGCTGGAGCGGCGGTGCCGGAGCGGCGGTGCCGTCCCGCCCCTCACCCTGGAGCGATCTCAGGCTCTCGGTCGCGGCTCAGAACCCGCCGGCCCTGGCCCCGGCCCCGGCCCCGGCTCGGCACGTCGGGGGCGGTTCGGCCGGTGAGAGCGCGGTGCCAGGGCAGAGAGGTGCCACCCTTGTCACCGCCGTGGCAGTGTCACCGCCGCGTCCCTCTCCCGCCCGGTGGCACCTTCGGCCGTGTCGCGGTAGCCGCGGCTCCGGGGTGCCCCTGCCTCCCCGACGTGCGTCAGCAGGGCTCCCACCGCGCTCCGGGCGCCAGATGTGCCTGTGCCAGATGCGCTCTCGGCGGAAAAATGTGCGTGCCGGGGCTGGGGCCGGGCCGGTGCCGCCCGCATTCCGCGGCGGCCGCGCTGGCTCTGCCCCAGCGGGCATCGGGCCGGCCGCCGCTGCCGCTCCCTGACGGGCCCCTGTACCCACAGAGTGTCACAGGTGGGTGTCAGGGGTGGGTGTCACGAGTGGGCGGGGGCCGGCGGGGCTCCCCGTGGCGCCGCGGGCGCGCGGTTGGACCGTGAGTCACCATGAGACGCGGCCACGGCCCCGTGTCCTTGGACTCCACACTGGGGACGGGCAATGCCCGCCGCTGCAGAAAGGGGCTGTTGGGGCGCAGACTTGGGCGTTAGGGTGCAGACATGGGTGTTGGGGTGCAGACGTGGGTATTGGGGTGTTGGCTGTGCCAGGCTGGCAGCGCTCAGGGCACCCGCAGCTGCACTTTCCCCAGCAGCTGCCACCCCTGCCGTGGATGGCGTGGGTGATGTTGGTGACATGGGTGCTGCGATGGGCAGGACTGACAGGTCCCTGTCACCCCAACTGGCTGCGGATTCTCAGCCTGGGCCAGCCACCCCAAGGAGGGATGCAGCACCCAGTGGGGCACAACCCCTGCATCTGCCCTGTGGTCCCCACAACCGACATTGTCACACGTTGGGGGAGTGCGGTGGGAGAAGAATCCCTGGGGAGGGGGGATTCCTACAGTGCTGCCAATTCCCCCACCCGATGCGAGAGCCCGTGGGGCCTGTGGGGCACAGGGCAGGGTGTGGGTGCTGTCCTGGGGGGCTTGTCAGGAGCGGAGCCGCTGGAGGGGCTGGTGTGTGCAAGGGGAACCCGGGGGAGTCTGTGGGGCTCAGTCCCACATCCTGGGGATCCTGCAGCCCAGGGGATTGTGACTCTGAACCCCTCAAGACAGGCCCCAGGGGTCAGCCCCTCAAATGTGGGACCTGGGACCGGGGCTGGTGAACCTGGGGGGCTTGAACCCCAGGTGGGGGGAGCAGGGATCCTACTGTGTCCGGCCGTGTGCTGGGGTTTCTGGGGTGGTCCCTGGGCTGTGGGACCAGGTGGTGCCAAAACCCCCACAGGGACTGAAGGCCCCAGTTGGGGGCTGGGATGCTAGGGAGCCCCTGACCATGGGGCCAGAGGGGTTCTGGGGACCCTCTGTGGTGGGTTAGGAGGGTCTTGAGATGGAAACCTGGGTGACCTGGGTCTCTGAAGCTTGGAAACCTGGTGGTCCTGAGGTGTGGTGACTGGGGGTCCAACAGCCCCAGGCTGTGGGTCCCACCCTCCTGGACTTGTGGACCTGGGGGTCCCAAGGCCCCGAGGTGTAGGGCAGGGGGTTTGGCTGCCCTGGGTGAGGGGGTGAGCGGTTTCTAAGCACCCCGGTCTTCAAGAACGAGGGTCCCGCTCCCTGCGCTTGCAGATCCGGGGGTCTCACGGCCCCATGTGTGGGACTGGGGGTGCCGGCTCTCCATGGGGTGCCCCATAGCTGGTCTGTGGGTCCATGTCCCATCCCGGCTGCAGGCGCAGGAAAGGAAGGGTTAAAGCTCGGGAGTTTCCTGTGGGCAGGGTCGGGGCGTGGGGCGGGGGAGAGAGCCCCGTCTCCTCCCCGGGCCGCCCCACTCGCGGCGGGACCGGCGGCGGAGCGGGAGAGGAGAGCGGCTGTGTTGGGGCTCAGCATGTCCCGGCCGCGGCGCAGCTCGGAAGAGGCTCCGGCGGTGACCGCCCGAACGGGCTCTGAGGACAACCTGTACCTGGCCGTGCTGCGGGCGGCCGAGGGCCGCAAAGGTACCGCGCCATTGCATCCCCCAGCCGGGGCGGTGTCCCCAGAGCAGGCTGCGGGGCAGACCCCCGTACCAGGGCGGCGTCCCTGGGGGACACCCCCGTGCCCATGGGTCCGTGTCCCGGGGCCGTGGGGTAACCCTCCACACCAGAGCGGTGTCCCTGGGGCAGAGCGCCGTGCCGGGGCGGTGTCTCCAGATGGTTCTACCCAGGGCAGGCTGTGGGTCTGACCCGCCACGCCGGGGCGAGGTCTCCGGCCAGGCTGTGGGGCAGACCCCCATGCTGGGGCGGTGTCTGCGGGACGGGTTTTGGGGCAGACTGGGGCAGACCCCACGCCGCCGCCCAGCTCCATCCCCGGTGCCCGCGGTCGCTTCCTGCCACGCCCTGCCTGGCCGCCCGACCTGGCCGCGGCGCTCATTCTGCCGCCGCCGCGGGGTGGGCGCCGCTCTGGGGACCCCTTGAGTGTCAATGTTGTGGGCGCGGATGCCGGGGTATGGTGTCGGTGCCCCCGCTCGGCGCGCACTGTGCCCCACGTTTCCTTCCTTCCTTCCTTCCTTCCTTCTTCTCGCACCGTGGCCACTCCCGGCCCGGCACGCCCTGGCTGGGCCGCTGAGCGCCCGTGGGCCCGCGGGGCGATTCGGGCCGTGCAGCATCCCCGGGTGCTCTCTCGGGCGGGGGATGTTGGTTGTGCGGCGCTGGGTGCTGCGTGGGCAGATCCCGGCACGCTCCGGCAGGGCAAGACCCAGCATGCGGCGCCCGGCTCGCCACGGCGAGGGCAGGGGGGCGTTGAGGCTGACGCGGCACCAGTGGCATCGCCCCATGTGCGTGGGGTGTCCCTTCTGTCTCTGACCCCTCTTGGGCATCAGGCTGGGTCTGGCACTGGCGGTGACACTGAGGCCCACAGGGAGCGGGGACAGGAGAGCGGGTGCTGGCAGTGGAGCGCAGGGCACTGGGGGGGTTAGCAGGGCCCAGGGCAGTGGGTGCTGGTAGCGGGTGCTGGGGAGCTGGGTCCGGCGTGATCCCAGGTTCCCATCCCAATGTGTCACCATTCCCATCCCATCCCATCCCCTAATGACAGGGCAGCGGGCAGGGAGTGCCGTGACTCACTGTGGCCCTGTTGGCCCTGTGCCCACAAAGAAGGGTGTCCTGGGGGTGTGGGGTGTCCCGGGGTGTCCCACGGCTCTGGCAGTGCAGACGGTGCGTGGGCTCATCTCGATCCCATACATGTCCCACCAGGGCCCTGCCTGTGGGGCCAGGGCTGTGCCGGGGTTGTGCCAGGACAAACACCCCGTGGCCTTGTCTCTGTACCATACCGGTCCCACTCAGTCAGTGCCCACTGAGGCCGGGGCAGTGCTGGGGCTCCTTGCCGCAGTGCCAGGGGGCTCAGGGTTGGGTGGGCACCTCCTGCTCTGAGCAGTCACAGAGACACAGAATATTCTGAGGTGAAAGGAGTTCCACAAGGATCACCAAGTCCAACTCTTAATTTGTCCATACTGGGGTTGAACCTGCAGCCAGTTCTGGCCAGCTGATCTAACCTCAGTGCTCAGCGCTGAAGTGCTGCTGGGTGCTGGCGGGTGCTGGCATCGTGCTGGCACGCTGGGGCCAATCCCCGTTAGCTGTTTCCTTTCCCCACACCCCGTGACTCACTGTGGTTCCCCAGAGCTGTTGGCTCATCGTTTCCTGCGCCAGCCATGCCCTGCGGTGCCACCGGCGGGGTCTGTTTTTTGCCATGCCGTGACCCTGGTGCCACTGGCTCACCTGTCCTTCTCGTCTCTTGCAGATGAGCGAGATCGTGTCCAGAAGAAAACCTTCACCAAATGGGTCAACAAGCACCTTATCAAGGTATGGGCACCGCCAGTCCAGCGGGCACCACTGCCCCAGCAGTCCCCAGCCCCAGGCCCTGAAGCACCCCCAGCCACAGCCCCGTGTGCTGGTGTGGCCGAGGATGTGGCAGCGGAGGGTCCCTGGTGCCAGTGCCGGTGCTCTTGTGCCTCACCTGTGGCTGAGGCCTCTCAGCTGCTTCCATGGAGGGGTCTGCCCTTGCAGGCAGGATCTGCCCTCCTGCTGCCCTCCCATGTATGCCAGGAGGGAATGGTGCCCCTGGCACGTGGGGATGTGTCCTGTGCTTTGATGCCCTCAGTGCTGTCCCACTCCTGTCAGTGCCTATTCCCTGCCAGCGTGCTGGGCCCATGGCCGCAGGCAGAGCCCCACCTTGGCACCTGGCACACACTGGGACATGCCCCAGCCCCTGGGCCAATGTATCTCCACATGTCCCTGACCCTGCAGTGCCATCGTGGTGCCACCACGCTCTGCCCATCCTGGGTCCCCTCTCTGCTCTCTCCTAACTGCTCTCTTCTCTCTGCCCTGCGCAGCACTGGCGAGCAGAGGTAGGTCCTTCCTCTCTCTCTCTCTGTCCCACCGCGCTCTTCCTCTTTGCACACCCTCCTTTCCCCACGCTGGGAATGGACCCCTGGGGCTGCCGCTGTGGTAGGCAGTGGGTCTGACCCCTTCATGGTGGGCGGTGGGTCCAACCCAGCACGGTGGGCAGTGGATCTCTGTGCATGCCAGAGTGATGCCAGAGTGATGCTGGAGTGATGCTGGATCCATCCTGGCACGGGGGGAGCTGCTGTGTGTGTTTGGGCGGGACATGGCACTGGGGACAACAGCTGCACTTGGGGCTGTGTGTGAGCACCCGCTGTGCTGGGGGGTCACCGGGCGCCCACCCTGGTGTTGGCTGGCAGGGGTGGGGGATGCTCAGCTGCCCCCAGCCCCCTGAAACCGCTGTCCCCACAGGCGCAGCGCCATGTCAACGACCTGTACGAGGACCTGCGGGATGGGCACAACCTCATCTCGCTGCTGGAGGTGCTGTCGGGTGACACACTGGTAGGTGTCGCGCTGTCCTGCCCTGCACTGTTCCCTACTCCCCGCCACGTGCCGGTGCCCCTCTGCCGGCCGTCCTTATCCTCGTCCTCACCCTCGCTGCCTGCCTCTGTTCCCTCTCTTCCCGCTTGGCCGTCGGTCTGTCCCAGCGAGCCCAGAGTGCCCGCGCCCCCGCCTCTAACCTCTCTTTGCTTTGGTGCCCTCTCTGCTTCCTGGCGCCGGCCCCCGGCCCACCGCCGCCTTTGCCTCCTCCTTCTCCTTCCTCTCTCTGCTCCTCTCCGCTCGGCTCGGCCGGGGCAGCCCCGGGAGCGCGACGTCCTCCGGACCTTGCGGTTGGTGAGTGGTTCTGCTGTCAGCTCTTGGCATGGCCCCGCATGGCAACCACCGGCACAGAGCAGCGCCGAGCATGTCCCAGGACTGTCTGCATGCCATGTGCCCTATGCCGTGTGCCATGTGCCATGCCTGTCCCAGTGGTCCAGCCATGCGCCATGCCTGTCCCAGTGCCATCCTGGTGCTCTGGCTGCATGCTGTGCCTGTCCTGGTGCCCCCCAAGCTGAGTGCTGTGGGGGTGGGTTTCCCTGGGCCAGAACTCAGTGGCAGCAGCAAGAGAGAAGTCGTCTTCCACAAACAGCATGGCTGGGAGCAATCCCACCATGCTGGGTGTTGTCAGGCTGGAGCTGGACTGTGGCTCCTGGCACCACAGCAGGACGTGCTGCAGGCTCTGTGGAGTGGCTGGCCACCGTGGCCACCAGCTCCCTAGGTCTCATGCTAGGGCTGGCCGTGGCCCTGAGCGGCTGCAGGTCCATGTTGGCCCCCTTCTGTGGGATGGGGTGACCCTGGTCTGTTGCTGAGTGGCACGAGGGGGTTCATGGAGTCCCCAGCTCTCCCAGCAGCCAAAGCTGGGCTTAGCTGGTGAAATGTCGGCATTGTCATGGGGCAAGAACATGTGGGGGGTCTGCCTGGGCAGGACCCAGGGGATCCCAGCTGGAACCCACAAGTTTGGGGGGCACTCACCCAGCTTGGCAGTTCCTGGTCCTGCTGAGGGGACACTGGAACGTGGCAGGGAGCTGCATGGGGAGGGACCACGGTGGCCAGACATGCAGCACTGCCAGGACCGGGGTGCACTGGCACTGAGCCAGCACCAGTCCTGCCTGGGCAGTGGCTGCTATGCCCACACGTCGGGCACTCGGCTCCCCTCGGGATGGCTGTGATGGTCCCGGTGCTGCCGGGTGCGGCGTGGGAACAGCCTGTGCCGGCGGGTTCACGGGGGGGCATGGGGAGCGTCCCCACCCCTGCAGGGGCAAAGTGCGAGGGCGGGTGCCATCGGCATGCGCGGCGCTGGGAGGGCCGGATAGTGCCGGGCGTGGCGGGGGGCCGGGTGGCAGGACGGTGTCGTGGCATCTCGGTGGGCCATGGCCGTGGGGGGGGCCGGAGCTGTGGCGGCAGGACACGTCAGGGCTGCTGTGTCCAGTGTGGCTGCACTCACTGCCCTCCTCTCCCCCAGCCCCGGGAGAAAGGCCGGATGCGCTTCCACAAGCTGCAGAATGTCCAGATTGCCCTGAACTACCTGAAGCATCGGCAGGTGAGAATGGGGTGGGACCCCTGGGATGCCCGTAACCCCGGGGCCGTGCCGCCCTGCCCTGTGCCTGAGCCGCGCGTGTCCTGTGCTGCAGGTGAAGCTGGTGAACATCCGGAACGATGACATCGCCGATGGCAACCCCAAGCTCACACTGGGGCTCATCTGGACCATCATCCTCCACTTCCAGGTGAGCCTGGCAGGACGGGGATGGGGACAGTGGTACTGAGGGGCCAGGATTCCGTGGTGCTGGGGGCCTCCCCGGGCTGGTTTCATCCCCAGTGGGGCAGGAGCGGTGTCACTGGCAGCTGCCATGTAGCGACTGTCACTGTGCCCGTGCCGATGCCCGTGCTGGTGCCTGTGCCGGTTTCTGGAGTAACAGCTGTGTCCTGGCAGATCTCAGACATCCAGGTGACGGGGCAGTCAGAGGACATGACAGCCAAGGAGAAGCTGCTGCTGTGGTCACAGCGGATGGTGGAGGATTACCAGGGCCTCCGCTGTGACAACTTCACCACCAGCTGGCGGGACGGGCGCCTCTTCAATGCCATCATCCACCGGCACAGGTGGGTGCCACGGTGGTGCCGTGTGGTCCACGGGCAGGCGTGTGCTCACGGGGTGCCCATGCCGATCTCGCTCGGGGCGATGCGAGTGCGTGCTCCTGACGAGTCCTGGCCCATCGGCCTGTGCCGGCAGTGCCGTGCCCACCGCGGCGTGCCGGGGCACTGGCAGGCAGGTCCCCGCGGGTCCTGCTGGGACTGCTGCGTGCCTTTGGGGAGAGCAAATATGTGCAGGCCTGTGCCAGATGGGGGGAGTCACCTACACTGTGCCGTGTCACGGCTGTGCCGTGCTCTGAACCAGGTCACTGCCATGCTGAGCTTGTTCCCACCGTGGGGCCCCAAAGGGGGCCAAGCTGTCAGCCCCACAGGGGATTGGGGTGTCAGCCCCATGGGGGCCTGGAGCGCCAGCCCTGTGCAGGCTTGGGGTGCCCAATTCGCAGGATATGGGGGCTCTGACTGTGCCAGGGTTCCTACTGGGGACCGAGGGTATCCCCAGTTCCTCGTGTCCCTGTGCTGCCTGTGGGGGTCTCCCCTGCCACCGGTGCCCCTGGTGTGGGGTGTGGGGTCTGGGGTGGCCGGGCAGGAGTACAGGCAGAGGAGGCAGCCCTGGTGGCCCCAGGAAGGGGGGGACCTGCCCTCCTCGGGGTTTTGGGGTCCCCACAGCCCCACTGATCCCTGCTCATCCCCCACCCACAGGCCAATGCTGATCGACATGAGCCGGGTGTACCGCCAGAGCAACCTGGAGAACCTGGACCAGGCCTTCACCGTGGCCGAGCGGGATCTGGGGGTGACACGGCTGCTGGACCCCGAAGGTGCGGGCCGGGGTGAACTGGGAGGTCCCTCTAGGGAGCCCCATCCCTCCCCACCACGGAGTCCCCCTCCTGACCCCCTCCCTCCCTGCAGACGTGGATGTGGCGCAGCCAGACGAGAAGTCCATCATCACCTACGTGTCCTCGCTGTACGATGCCATGCCGCGCGTGCCCGAGGTGCAGGATGGTGTCAAGGCCAACGTGAGTTGGGGTGCTGGGGGTCACCGGTGCTGCTGCCCCCCACAGTGTCACTCCCTGCCCCACATGTGTCCCCCTCCCCAGGAGCTGCAGCTGCGCTGGCAGGAGTACTATGAGGTGGTGACGGGACTGCTGCAGTGGAGCCGGCAGCACTCGGCACTCTTCGAGGAGCGTCGCCTCCCTGCCAGCTACGAGGAGATTGAGGTGAGGCCAGCAGCACAGGCACGGGGGTGAGGACAGGAACAGTGCTGCTGGCCTGGCATGGGCATGGGGATGGACACAGAGGAAGGGACATGGACGGTGCTGCCACAGGGATGACCGACCCCAGGAGCCACTGATGGCTGGGGCAGCACGTGGCAGAGTCCTAGCTGGCCAGTGGCCCCGCTGTGGGTGGTTCATGCCCAGTGAAGGGTGCCAGCCAGCCAGCAGCCCCACCGTGGGTGGCTCATGTCCAGTGTGGCAGCATATAGCCAGCTGTGCCGTGCCGTGGGTCACCGTGGGACCTGGGTGCGGCGGTGGCACTGAGCCCTCACCGGTGCCACTCTGGGGGTCTGCAGGGTTTGGGGACTCAGAGCAGTGACAGAGCCGGGTGCCCCATGAGGGGGGGCCCCCTCTGACTCACCCTCCCTGGCTCTGCCGTGAGTCACTGCTGGCAAAGCCCTGCACGGCCACTTCCTTCCCGCCGGCTCTGCACACACGGAAAATTGGGGGGGGTGGGGGCAGGGCGGATGCTTGGGGAGGGGGCAGCAGCGGCCGGGGGTCCCCACTCAGCTGCCCCCACCCCCGGCAGATCCTCTGGCGCCAGTTCCTCAAGTTCAAGGAGACGGAGCTGCCGGCTCGGGAGGCTGACAAGAACCGCTCCAAAGCCATCTTCCAGGCTCTGGAGGTACCAGCCAAGGGCTGGGGAGGGGCTTGGAGGTGGGGTCCTGAGGGGGGGCGAGGGTCCTGGTGAGGGTGTTTGGGACCCCAAGGGGTGGGGAGCCTGAGGGGGAGACCCTGGGGTGGAGATCCTGGGGGTCTGGGGTCCTGAGTAGCCAGGGATCTTGAGAAGCTGGGGAGGGGTCCCAAGGGGATGATAGCCCTGCGGGGCTGGGGGCTTCGGGGGGTGTGGGGTGGATGATGGTCCTGGGGGCTGTGGGTCCCAGGGTGTCAGGGGTCTTGTGGGGTGGGTCCCAAGGGGATGAAGGGTGCCGGGGGTCCCGCGGCAGACCCCGGCCCGCCCCTTCGGGCAGTGTGTGACAATTGGGGTGTGCAGGGCGCGGTGCAGTCGGGACAGCTGAAGGTGCCCCCCGGGTACCACCCCCTGGACGTGGAGAAGGAGTGGGGGCGGCTGCACGTTGCTGTGCTGGAGCGGGAGAAGCTGCTGCGGGCAGAGGTTCGAGAGGCGAGTGGGGGGGCCGGGGGCGGGCAGGGCCGCGCTGGCATCCACACCCCCCTCCCGCTGCCAAACCGCGGGGCTGGGCCGGGGTGGGGTGTCCCGGCCCCCCGAGGGGGAACCACAGGGCTGTGAGTCACCGCTCCGGCTGGGAAGCCTCGGCGGCCGCCGGCCTCGAGAGCGGCACGGCACGGCACGGCACGGAGAGGGATGGGGGCAGGATCGGGGACAGGGGGGGTGGGGATGGGATGGGATGGTGGGATGGGGATTTGGATGGAGGTGGGGGGATGGGGAATGGGATGAGGGGCGGGATGGGGATTGAAATGGGATGGGATGTGGGGGATTGGGATTGAGACTGGAAGTGGGATGGGGGCAGGATGGGAATGGGGATGGGGAAAGCAAGATGGGGATTGGGAGCGGGATGGGGAGCAGGACAGGGAACAGGATGCAGCACGGGACAGGACCCATGCTGAGCATGGCCAGGACAGCTGCCCCCTGGGCAGGACCCCATCAGTGCTGACCATGTCCCTCTGTGTCCCTCCGTGTCCCCGCAGGCTGGAGCGGCTGCAGCGCGTGGTCACCAAGCTGCAGATGGAGTCAGGGCTCTGTGAGGAGCAGCTGAACCAGGCAGATGCTCTGCTGCAGGCGGTGAGTGCCGGTGGCACTGTGGCAGGGGCCCTGGTGGGACCAGTGCTGGCCACGCTGCTGGCCGTGGCCTTACTGTCCCTGCCCCCGCAGGACGTGCGGCTGCTGGCGGCTGGGAAGGCACCACAGAAGGCGGCAGAGGTGGAGCGGGACCTGGACAAGGCGGATGCCATGATCCGGCTGCTCTTCAATGATGTCCAGAGCCTCAAGGATGGGCGGCATCCCCAGGGCGAGCAGATGTACCGTCGGTACGGGTGTTGTGGGGGTCCCCACGGCTTGTCCCCGTGGCCCTGTGCTCCCAGAGACCTCCATGTCCCCCTTGTCCTTCCTGCCCCCCAAAGCCCTTCATGTCCCGTGTCCTCCATGCTGCCCATGCGCCCCACGTCTCCCATGCTCCCTGCACCCTGGCCACCCCTATGTCCCCTGTGCCCCCCAAAGCCCTGCAAAACCTCCTGGTACCCCCATGCCCTGCATGTCCCTCATGTCCCCTCAAAGCCCCCCATACTCTCTGTGGTCCTTGCACCCCCAAAAGCCCCCTGTGACCCCTGTAGACCCCAAATCTTCTCATGCCCCCAAAGCCTCCCATGTCCCCAAACTCCCCATGTTCGCTGTACTCCCTTGCAACACCTGTACACTCCAAAGCTCCTCATGACCCCGTAGTCCCCCATGCCCCCTGTGCCCCCTACTGACATTTCCCCCCCCCGCAGCGTGTACCGCCTGCACGAGCGCCTGGTGTCCATCCGCACTGAGTACAACCTGCGGCTCAAGTCGGGGGCGCCGGCGACAGCGGTGACGGCCATATCCGTGGCATCAGGGCAGCGGCGGCCAGAGCCGGACGAGGCTCCGCTGCGGTACCTGCAGGAGCTGCTGGCCTGGGTGGAGGAGAACCAGCGGCGTGTGGCCACAGCCGAGTGGGGCGCGGACCTGCCCACCGTGGAGACCCACCTGGGCGCCCACCGCGGGCTGCACTGTGCCATCGAGGAGTTCCGTGCCAAGGTGGAGCGGGCACGGGCTGATGAGGTGAGACCCCTGGGTGCTGGGGATCCCCAGGTTCTGGGGGTCCTCTGGGGTTGTTCCCACTCTGCTTCCAGGGGTCCCCCGGTTCTGTCCCCTCCCCTGCTCCTGAGCATTTCCTGTAGGACTGCCTTCAGTCTGTGCCTCAGGGTCCCCGAAGCACCATGGCCACCCCTCTTTCTGCTACTGGGGGTCCCCGAGGCCCCCAGAACTCACCCGCCTCTGCTCCTGGGGGTCTTTGAGGTGCCAGGGCTTTGCACAGACTGGTGGGGGGGGGGTTGGGGACAGCAGCCCATCCTGGCCCCCACAGCCCTCTGCCCCCAGCCCCCCAGGTCTCGGGGTGCCCTCACCGTGCCATGAGGGCATCCCCCGCAGCCCCTGCACTGCTGGTGTGGCCCCTCCACTGCCTTCCCCATGTGAGTCCCTGCTGTTACTCCTCCTCTTGTGGGGTGCAGGGGGACAGCTGGGGTGCTGCTGTTTCGGGGGGGGTCCTGGGACTGATGGTGTGTCTCCTCCAGACCCAGCTGTCCCCTGGCCCGCGCGGCGCGTACCGGGAGTGCCTGGGCAAGCTGGAACTGCAGTACGCCAAGCTGCTGGTGAGGGCTGGAGGGGTGGGGGGCAGACGTGGGGGGACCTGCTGGGGACATGTGGCTTGGGAGGTCATGGGGGGTAGACATGAAGGGACCTGCTGGGGAGGGGGTGTGTGACATGAGGGGGCTCTGCTGGTGGGGTGTGAGATGGGAGGGACCTGGCGGGGGTGTGTGACACGTGAGAGAGACCTGCTGGAAGAGGGTGTGACAGGAGGGGGGGACGGTGGTGTGGTGGTGGGGGGGTCATGCCGGGGAGGAGTGTGTGAGGGCTTTTGGGAGGAGGATGGGGGAGATGTGTGGGAAGGAGGATGCAGGACATGGGGGGGAAGTGGGGAGGAGGATGAGGGAGGACAGAGGGTGGTGGGGGGAGCAGCCCTGTGGGGAGGAGCGTGTGGGGTGTGGCCGTGCAGGGCAAGGGTGCAGCTGCAAACCACCCCCCCGTGCCTCCCCAGAACTCCTCCAAGTCGCGGCTGCGGCACCTGGAGAGTCTCCATGGCTTCGTCAGTGCTGCCACCAAAGAGCTGCTGTGGCTGAGCGAGCGCGAGGAGGAGGAGGTGGCCTTTGACTGGAGCCACAACAACCCCGCCATGGCTGCCAAGAAGGAGAGTTACTCGGTACGGGCACGGCGGGTGACGCATGGGCACGGACACGGGGATGGGTGTAGACATGACATGGGCACTGTGATGGGCATGGACATGGACATGGGCACGGGGATGGACATGGACGCAGGGATGGGTGTGGAAACGGACAAAGATGGGCATGGCCATGACATGGACATGCATGTGGGCAGACACACATGGAGGACACCTGCTGCACGTGGGGACACGTCCACGGACACACGCATGTGTGCCATCCCTGCACAGACACGCACACGTGTGCCATCCCCACACATGGGCACACGCACGTGTGCCATCCCCGCACAGACACGCACACGTGTGCCATCCCCACACATGGGCACACGCACGTGTGCCATCCCCGCACAGACACGCACACGTGTGCCATCCCTGCACAGACACGCACACGTGTGCCATCCCCACAGACACACACACGTGTGCCATCCCTGCACAGACACACACACGTGTGCCATCCCTGCAACAGACACGCACACGTGTGCCATCCCCACACACGGACACGCACACGTGTGCCATCCCCACACACAGACACGCACACGTGTGCCATTCCTACACATGGACACGCACACGGCTGTGCCATGTGGTCCCCTCCCTGCTATGTGGCACTGAGTCCCTGTGTCCCCCTAACACCCAGAACCCCCAGAACCCTTCTGAGCACGCCCAGGGCCCCCCTGGCACACACAGCCCCAGCTGTGCGCATGCACACAGAGCTGTGCACACGTGTGCCCAGCTGTGCTGACGTGTGCACACACACACACACGTGCCCAGCTGTGCTGACGTGCACATGCGCACACACACACACGTGTGCCCAGCTGTGCTGACATGTGCACACACACACACATGTGCCCAGCTGTGCTGACGTGTACACACACACACACGTGTGCCCAGCTGTGCTGATGTGCGCACACACACACACACGTGTGCCCAGCTGTGCTGACGTGCACATGCGCGCACACACACACACACACGTGTGCCCAGCTGTGCTGACGTGTGCACACACACACATGTGCCCCGCTGTGCTGACGTGCACATGCGCACACACACACACACGTGTGCCCAGCTGTGCTGACGTGTGCACACACACACACACGTGCCCAGCTGTGCTGACGTGCACATGCGCACACACACATGTGCCCAGCTGTGCTGACGTGCACACACACAGACACACACACACGTGTGCCCAGCTGTGCTGACATGTGCACATGCACACACACACACACACATGTGCCCAGCTGTGCTGACGTGTACACACACACGTGTGCCCAGCTGTGCTGATGTGTGCACACACACACACACACGTGTGCCCAGCTGTGCTGACGTGCACATGCGCACACACACACACACACGTGTGCCCAGCTGTGCTGACGTGTGCACACACACGTGCCCAGCTGTGCTGTGTGCACACACACACACACACGTGTGCCCAGCTGTGCTGACGTGCACATGCACACACACACACACACATGTGCCCAGCTGTGCTGACGTGTACACACACACACACGTGTGCCCAGCTGTGCTGATGTGTGCACACACACACACACGTGTGCCCAGCTGTGCTGACGTGCACATGCGCACACACACACACACACACGTGTGCCCAGCTGTGCTGACGTGTGCACACACACGTGCCCAGCTGTGCTGACGTGCACATGCGCACACACACACACACGTGTGCCCAGCTGTGCTGACGTGTGCACAGACACACACACATGTGCCCAGCTGTGCTGACGTGTGCACACACACAGACACACACACACGTGCCCAGCTGTGCTGACGTGCACATGCGCACACACACACACGTGTGCCCAGCTGTGCTGACGTGTGCACACACACACACACATGTGCCCAGCTGTGCTGACGTGTGCACACACACAGACACACACACACGTGCCCAGCTGTGCTGACGTGTGCGCACACACACACACACGTGTGTGTGTGTGAGCCCTGACCTTCCCCCTGCCCCCGCCCTGCCCTGCACACGTGTGTGAGCCCTGATCCCGCCCCAGGCGCTGATGCGGGAGCTGGAGCTGCGGGAGCGGCGGATCCAGGAGCTGCGGAGCTCGGGGGAGCGGCTGCTGCGTGAGGAGCACCCCGGCGCGCAGACACTGGAGGTGGAGGACACGGGGGAGAGTGGGGGTGGCATGGGGGGGCTTTGGGGGAGCGGCTGTTCTGTGAGGAGCAACCCGGGGCACAAACGGTGGAGGTGGGTGTGGGGCTGGGGGGCTGCAGGGACTGGGGGATCTGGGAGGGTGCGAGGAATCTGAAGGGGGCCTGGGGGTCTCAGTGACCTTGGGGGCCCTGAAGGGGCTGGGAGAATCTGAGGGACACCTTGGGGCCCTGGTGGGTTGGGGAAGGGGGTTCAGGAGGGTCTGGGCGCTGGGGGTCAGCTGTGTGGGGTGCAGTGAGTGCTGGGGGTCACTGGTGTGGCTGCCTCTACCAGCGTGGGTGCAGGTCAGGTGAGGGTGCAGGTGGTGGCCCCTGTAGCGGTGCCGGTGCCCTCGGTGCCAGCCCCGGTGTCCCCCTGCTCCCCCAGGCGTTCCTGGCAGCGCTGCAGACCCAGTGGAGCTGGATGCTCCAGCTCTGCTGCTGCATCGAGACCCACCTGAAGGAGAACACCAACTACTTCCAGGTATGGGGGGTGCCAGGGAGGGGCTGGGGGCGGGAGGGAGGGAGGGTGTGACCCCAGTGCTGACCCCTGGGCCCCCAGTTCTTCACCGAGGTGCGGGAGGCCGAGGAGCTGCTGCGAAAGACGGAGGAGACGATGCGGCGCAAGTTCAGCTGCGACCGCGGCACCACGGCCACGCGCCTTGAGGACCTGCTGCAGGACCTTGCGGTGAGGGCACCCTCGAGACCCCCAGGAAGACCCCCCCAGGCCCCGGGGGGACCCCCATAGTGACCCCCAGACACCGGGGGGTTCTCCCCAGTGTGACCCTCCCAAGATGCCTGGAGTGACCCTGCTGCACGACCTTGCAGTGAGGGCGAATGGGACCCCAGGGGGACCACCCAAGTGGACCCCCCCAAGATCCTCAGGGTGACACTTCCAGGGTGGGCCTAGCCCCATGGCAACCCCTGAGGTGACACCCCCCTGCAGCCCCCAGGATGACCCCCAAAATGAGAGTCCCATAACAACCCCCGAGGTGTCCAGCTGCAGAGTGCTGGGGTGCCACCCCCACTGCAGCCCCTGGGATGACCCAAACACATCCATTGCTGCAACAGACCAGGGTGCCCCCCTGCCTCGTATTCTTGACCACTCCTAAACTCCTGGGACCCCCCCAAAATCCCAAGAGCTCCCAAAACCTTTGGGACCTCCTGATATTTCTGAGCTCTCTCGAAAAAACTGGTGTCTCCCTAAAATTCTGATTCCCCTCAACACCATGGGACACCCCAAATCCTGAGGTGCCCCAAACCTGCCCCCACAGGAGCAGAAGGAGCAGCTGGCAGAGTTGGGGGTGCAGCTTGGGGGTCTCTCCCGCCGCGCCAGGACCCATCGTGCAGCTGAAGCCACGCAGCCCCTCGACACCCCTGCAGGGCCGCCCCCCATCCAGGCCGTCTGCGACTACAAGCAAATGGAGGTGTGGTGGGACGTGAGGCTTGGATTAGGGTTGGTTCCCCTGGGGAGGGCATAGGGGGATGTGGGGCAATGTGGGGAGACCTGGTGGATCCAGCACCCCGGTCTGGTGCTGCCCCAGCCCCACAGGGGGACACAGGAGGGGCCCCCCTTCTGGTCTGACACTACCCCAGGGGACATGGGGAGACATGGGAGACCCCCCACCCTTCTCTCGTGCTGCTCCGGCCCCATGAGGGGACGCAAGGGGGGACACAAGTGCCCCCCCACCCAGTCTGAGACCACACCAGCCTCAGAGGGGAATATGGGGGGACACTGGGGAATATGGGAGAGGAACAGGAGGACACAGGGGCCCCTGCCCCACCCTGATCCCCTGCCCCGCAGGTGACGGTGCACAAGAACGACACCTGTGCCCTGGTGAGCCACGCGCAGCCGCAGCAATGGCGGGTTGCTGAGCGCCAGCGGCAGTGAGGCCGTCGTCCCTTCGGTCTGCTTCCTCCTGCCGCCCCCCAACAAGGAGGCTCTGGATGCGGTGCACAGGTGTGGACAGTGACCCTGCACCCCCCCCCCGGGTTCCCCTGTGTTCCCCCTCTGACTCCACATCCCCGCAGGCTCGAGACCACGCACCAGCAGCTGCTGGGGCTGTGGCAGCAGCTGCACCAGGACCTGCGGAGCCTCCGTGCCTGGCAGTACCTGACCCGGGACATCCAGCAGATTCAGTCCTGGACGCACATCACGGTGAGTTCCCCGGGGGTCCCAGGGTGGCACAGGGGTCCCAGGGGTCCCAACAGGGGTTGACATGGCCATGCCCCCCCAGTTCCGCACGCTGCCAGCCGAGGAGGTGCGTCAGGTCCTGCGCAGCCTGGAGAGCCACTACCAGGAGTTCCTGCGGGACAGCCAGGACGCCCAGAGCTTCCAGCCCGACGACCGGCTGCAGGTGGAGCGCGACTACAACGCCTGCACTCACAAATACGAGCTGCTGCTGCGTAGCCAGGAGAAAGGTGGGTGTCCCCTGTCTGCCTTCTCTGAAAGGTGGGTGTCGCCAGGGTTTTCCCAGGTGCTGAGCATCCTCAGTTCCCTGTGGTGTCCCTGGGGTATCTCCATGGTGCTGAGCTGTCCCCTCTCCTCACCTTGGCTCCCCAGGGTGTCCCCCGGGTTCTGAGCCATCCCTGCATCCCTTGCTCCCTGCCGTGGGTCCCCTTGTTGTCCCCACAGTTTCCAAGGGTGTTGAGCCATCCCTGTGTCCCCTCTCCCTGCTGTGGGTCCCCAGGATGTCCCCAGGGTGCTGAGCCATCCTGGTGTCACTGTGGGTCCCCGTGGTGTCCCCATGGTGTCTCAGGGCACTGAGCCACCCCCCTGTCCCCGCAGGAGAGCAGGACGAGTCTCTTTGCAAGAGCTACATCTCGCAGCTGAAGGACATCCGGCTGCAGCTGGAGAGCTGCGAGAGCCGCACCGTGCACCGCCTGCGCCTGCCCCTTGAGGCCGACCCCCTGCGGGAGTGTGCCCAGCGCCAGGCTGAGCAGCAGGTGTGTGACACACGTGTGACACGTGTGGTGTGCACAGATGGGGACTTCAGTGCCAGGATGGGCTTGGGGGAACGGTTTGGGTTGGAAAAGCTTTCAGAGCCCATTCAGTCCCCCAGCACTGCCAAGGCCACCCCTGACCGTGTCCCCAGGTGCCACATCCACGTGGCTGTTAAATCTCCCCAGGGATGGCACTCCACCCCTGCCCTGGGCAGGTGCACCAGGGCTGGACAGCCCTTTGCAGGAGGAGTTTTCCCAATATCCCTCCTAACCCTCCCCTGTCCACCTACCCTGACAGGCTGCAGACCCTTCCCCTGCTCCACTCCTCCTTGGGTCCACGGGGGTGGGGCGAGCATTCAGTCGGGGGTTGGCCCTGACCTGCAGCTGGCAAGGATTGAGGGACTCCTTCCCTGCAGCAAACCCACCTGGAGCTGGAGGGCATCCAGAAGAACCTGGCCAAGGTCAGCGAGAAGACGGAGCAGGTGCTGGCGCAGCCAGAGCAGGCGGGCTCAGCCCCTGTGCTGCGCTCCGAGCTGGAGGTCACCCTGCGGAAGATGGAGCAGGTGTACAGCCTCTCCAGCATCTACCTGGAGAAGTGAGTGAGCCCTGGCACCGACACTGCACAGCTCCTCGGCCCCCGGGCTGGGAACAGGCCTGGGCAGCTGGGAGGCCACGGGGAGTCTGGGGAGAGCCAGCGTGCCTTTCCCTTTCTTTTCCTTCCCTCTTCCCTTCTTCCTTTTTTTTTTTCTTTTTCCCTTTTCCTTCCCTCCTGGCTCTGTGGTGCCGCTCTGGCTGAGCTGTCCCACTCCCATCCTGATCCCAGCTAATCCATCCTCCCATCCCACTCCTGCTCCCGGCTGATTCTGTCCCTCTGCCGCAGGCTGAAGACCATCGGGCTGGTGATCCGGAGCACGCAGGGGGCTGAGGAGCTGCTCCGCAAGTACGAGGAGCAGCTGAAGGACGTGCAGGCAGTGCCGGCTGACCTGGCTGAGCTGGAGGCCAGCAAGGCCGAGCTGAAGGTACCAGGGGCTCTGGGGGTCCCAAGGGGAGTCAGGGGGTGGCTGAGGACACCGTGGCCGGCCCTGACCACTGCCTATCTGCCGCAGCGGCTGCGGGCACAGGCCGAGGGGCACCAGCCCTTCTTCAGCACGCTGGAGACTGACCTGGGCAAGGCCAAGGATGTCAACGAGCGGATGGTCCGCGGCCACAGCGAGCGGGACGTGGACCTGGAGCGGTACCGGGAGCGGGTGCAGCAGCTGCTGGAGCGCTGGCAGGCAGTGCTGGGCCAGGCTGACCTGCGCCAGCGCGAGCTGGACCAGCTGGGCCGCCAGCTGCGCTACTACCGGCAGAGCTGCGACACGCTGCGCCAGTGGATCCGCGATGCCCGGCAGCGCCAGGAGGCCATCCAGGCCGTGCCCATCACCGACAGCCAGACCGTGCGCGAGCAGCTGCTGCAGGAGAAGGTAGTGCTGGCCGTGGGGCAAGGGGTGCTCCCGGCCATCCCCAGCAGGGTGAGGGGCGTGCCTGGCTATCCCCAATGGGGCAAGGGGTGCTCCTGGGCGTTCCCCAGCAGGACAAGGGGTGCTCTCAGCTATCCCTGGCTGTGGCAGGGTAAGGGATTCACCTGGCCATCCCCAGCAGAGTGCAGGCTGCCCCTGCCCATCTCTGTCTGAGGCAGAGTGAGGGGAGTGCCCAGTCGTCTGCAGTCATGGCAGGTTGAGTGTTGCTCTGGGGTGGCTGCAGCAGGATGGGGGACCATCCCTGGCCATGGCACGTGGTGGGTGCTCTCAGCCATCCCCAGTGGGATGGGGGGTGTTCCTGACCATTTTTGGCTGCAGCAGGGTGAAGGGTGCTCCCAGCCATTCCCAGCCATGGCAGGGCAAGTGGTGCTCTTGGCCATCCCCGGCCATGGTGGGGTGTGCTCTTGGGTGGCTGTGGGGTGCCTGGGCTCACCCCCACGTGTCTCCCCAGAAACTGCTGGAGGAATGTGAGCAGCACAAGGAGAAGGTGGAGGAGTGCCAGCGCTATGCCAAGCAGTACATCGACGCCATCAAGGTGTGCCCAATGTCTGGGGGGCCGGGGCTGGTGGGGTGCTGGGGAGGCAGCACTATGTCCTGCAGAGGGGTGGGGTCACAGAGCCGTGGCCAGGGGGCTTGCTGGGCATAGCAGAGCTTTGATCACTGTCTCCTCATCAGGACTATGAGCTGCAGCTGGTGAGCTTCAAGGCACAGGTGGAGCCGATGGCATCGCCGGCCAAGAAGCCCAAAGTGCAGTCGGCGTCTGACAGCATCATCCAGGAGGTGAGGGGCGGGTCACTGCCACTGGCCTGGGATGTCCCACAGCTCTTGGGGCATGGCTGCTCACTGAAGGGGTGGACTTGGGGGTGTGGTGCGTGGTCTTGCCTCCATGCAGCCCCATCTTTGCTGGGGTACTGGTGGGCTGCGGGTATGCTCCCCTCTCTCCTGCTGACCCACTGTCTCTGCAGTACGTGGACCTGCGGACGCAGTTCAGCGAGCTGACCACGCTCACCACCCAGTACATCAAGTTCATCACTGAGACACTGCGGCGGCTGGAGGAGGAGGAGGTAGGGAGCGGTGCAGGCCGGCATGGCTGGCTGTACAACCAAAAGGAACACGGTTCACGGGCTCTCCAGCCCCATCACTAACGGCAGCCCATGGCCATGACTCCAGCCCCATCACTAACGGCAGCCCACGGCCATGACTCTGGCCCCATCACTAACACTGGCCCCTGGCTGTGGCTCTGGCCCAAGCCCCATCACTAACGGTGGCCCCTGGCTGTGGCTCTGGCCCAAGCCCCATCACTAACAGTGGCCCCTGGCTGTGGCTCCAGCCCAAGCCCCATCACTAACGGTGGCCCCTGGCTGTGGCTCCAGCCCCATCACTAACGGTGGCCCCTGGCTGTGGCTCCAGCCCCATTACTAACATGGGCCCATGGCTGTGGCTCCAGACCCATCACTAATATTGGCCCACAGCCATGACTCTGGCCCTATCACTAATACTGGCCCACGGCCTCTAGCTCCTGCTCTCTGCTGGGCTCCTGGGAGCAAGGCTGCTGGCTCTGGGTACAGTGGGTCTCTGAGCCAAGCTGGCTCTGGGCACCGGGGTCTCTGGTGTGACTGGTGGTAGGAGGCACTTCCCAGATACACGTAGTGCAGTCAGGACCTGCCTGCGCATGCTGCTGTGCTGGGCGCTGGCCCGCGGGGTCTGGCGTGGGGTAACCTCTCTAACTCTTGGTTTCTGCCCTTGGAGCTGCTTTGCCAGTGCTTTTTCTTGGGGAATATTTGTGTTGGTGGGGATCAAATGGAGGGTAAAAAACCAGGATGACTCTGGCAGCCATGCACCAGGTACTCACTCTGCGCATGCCTTCTCCCCACGGCACCCTCCGCCTCCCCCACGGCTCACCCTCTCCTCCTCGCCCTCCTCTACCTCTGTGCTGCTCCGGGATCAGGGGTCCAGTGCGGGGTCTGGCTCCCCTGCATGCGCTGCCTGTGCCCGGGCCCTGCAGAGCGTGAGGCTGCCTTGCTCACAGTGCATGTGGTGCGCGCGCTGCGGCACGGCCCCGAGCCAGGCACCAGCCGTGTCGGCCCTTTGGCAAACCCTGCTCCCAGTTGCCTGGAGAGGGCTGGGAGGGGTTTGAACCAGCTGAACTGCTCTCTCCTGTTGAGGCTTTCCCGTCAGGGAAGGCTCTGCTGGCACCGACCTCACACCGCTCCCCTCTGTTCTGCTCCTGGTGCTCCGGCCATCTCTTTCCTTTCCCCACGGCAGGGGCTGTCTGTGCCAGCCCCCTCGCAGGGGGAGCCATGGTGATGGTGTGCACGCTGCTCGCATCGTCTTCATCGCTTGGGCTCCGCTCGCTCTCTGTCCCTTCTCTCTGGAACGTGGCTTCCTGCGCTGCTGTCTGGCTCCTGTTGCCTGTCTGCCTGTGCTATCGTGTGTCCCCTGTCCTGCCATATATCTTCTGGAAGCTGGTGTCACCGGCTCGTGCGGTGGCCCAGGGGCCGAAGCCATTCCACGCGCATCTGCCACCCCTCCGCTGTCTCGGCAGTGTGTGGCTGGGCCAGCATCGATTCCACGGCTCGATCGCATCCCTTGTGATTTGTCTCTTTCTCCCCTCTCTGTCCCCTGCACCCTCTTTCCCCTCCAGAAAGCCGCCGAGAAGCTGAAGGAGGAGGAGAGGAAGCGGCTGGCGGAGGTGGAGGCGCAGCTGGAGAAGCAGCGGCAGCTGGCCGAGGCCCACGCCAAAGCCAAGGCACAGGCAGAGGCGGAGGCACGGGAGCTGCAGCTCCGCATGCAGGAGGAGGTCACCCGGCGGGAGGTGGTGGCCGTGGATGCCGAGCAGCAGAAGCAGAACATCCAGCAGGAGCTGATGCAGCTGCGGCAGAACTCAGACCACCAGATCAAGTCCAAGGAGAAGCTGATCGAGGAGGCTGAATACAACCGCAAGAAAGTGGAGGAGGAGATCCGCCTCATCCGCCTCCAGCTGGAGAGCACCGAGAAGCAGCGGGAGGGTGCAGAGACGGAGCTGCAGGAGCTGCGGGCACGTGCTGAAGAGGCTGAGCGGCAGAAGCGCCAGGCACAGGAGGAGGCCGAGCGCCTGCGCCGGCAGGTGAAGGAGGAGAGCCAGAAGAAGCGGGAGGCGGAGGAGGAGCTGAAGCGCAAGGTGCAGGCTGAGCGCGAAGCGGCACGGGAGAAGCAGAAGGCAGTGGCGGACCTGGAACAGCTGCGGCTTCAGGCGGAGGAGGCTGAGCGACGCATGCGGCAGGCAGAGGCCGAGAAGGAGCGGCAGATCCAGGTGGCCCAGGAGGTGGCCCAGCGCAGTGCCGAGGCTGAGCTGCAGAGCAAGAGGCTCTCTTTCGCCGAGAAGACGGCGCAGCTGGAGCTGTCACTACAGCAGGAGCATGATGTGGTGGCCCAACTGCAGGAGGAGGCTGAGCGGCTGAAGAAGCAGCAGCTGGAGGCTGAGCGCTCGCGGGAGGAGGCTGAGAAGGAGCTGGAGCACTGGCGGCAGAAGGCCAACGAGGCACTGCGCCTACGGTTGCAGGCCGAAGAGGTGGCCCACAAGAAGTCGCTGGCGCAGGAGGAGGCTGAGAAACAGAAGGAGGATGCAGAGCGCGAGGCCCGCAAGCGCGCCAAGGCAGAGGAGGCAGCCCTGCGGCAGAAGGAGCTGGCGGAGGAAGAGCTGGAAAAGCAGCGGGAGCTGGCAGAGGGCACAGCCCAGCAGAAGCTGGCGGCGGAGCACGAGCTGATCCGGCTGAAGGCAGAGATGGAGAATGGAGAGCAGCAGCGCCTGCTCCTGGAGGAAGAGCTCTCGCGGTTGAAAGGGGAGGTAAACGAGGCCATCCAGAGGAGGAAAGAGCTGGAGGAGGAGCTGGCCAAGCTGCGGGCAGAGATGGAGGTCTTGCTGGAGAGCAAGGCCAAGACAGAGGAGGAGTCACGCTCCAGCAGCGAGAAGTCCAAGCAGCGGCTGGAGGCAGAGGCCAACAAGCTGCGGGAGCTGGCCGAGGAGGCCGCTCGCCTGCGCGCCCTCTCTGAGGAGGCCAAGCGGCAGCGGCAGCTCGCAGAGGAGGAGGCCGGCCGGCAACGGGCTGAGGCTGAACGCATCCTGAAGGAGAAGCTTGCAGCCATCAACGAGGCCTCACGGCTGAAGGCAGAGGCAGAGATCACGCTGAAGGAGAAGGAGGCAGAGAACGAGCGGCTGCGGCGGCTGGCGGAGGACGAGGCCTACCAGCGCAAGCTGCTGGAGGAGCAGGCGGCCCAGCACAAACAGGACATCGAGGAGAAGATTGCGCTGCTGAAGCGCTCCTCAGAGAGCGAGCTGGAGCGGCAGAAGGGGCTTGTGGAGGATACACTGCGGCAGCGGCGACAGGTGGAGGAGGAGATCCGTGCCCTCAAGGCCAGCTTCGAGAGGGCCTCGGCTGGCAAGAGCGAGCTGGAGCGGGAGCTGAACCGCATCCGTGGGGAGGCAGAGGAGGTGCAGCGCAGCCGGGAGCAGGCGGAGCAGGAGGCTGAGCGGCAGCGGGCGCTGGCGCTGGAGGAGGAGGGCCGGCGGCGTGAGGCCGAAGAAAAGGTGCAGGCCATCCTGGCAGCCGAGGAGGAAGCTGGGCGGCAGCGGCGGCTGGCCCTGGAGGAGGTGGAGCGGCTGCGGGCCATGGTGGAGGAGGCGCGGCGGCAGAAGGAGCTTGCGGAGAAGGAGTCAGAGAGGCAGATCCAGCTGGCACGGGAGGCAGCACAGAAGCGGATCGCAGCGGAGGAGAAAGCACACCTGGCTGCCGTGCAGCAGAAGGAGCAGGAGCTGCTACAGACGCGCCAGCAGGAGCAGAGCCTCCTGGACCGGCTGCGCGAGGAGGCTGAGCGGGCCCGGCGGGCAGCTGAGGAGGCCGAGTTTGCCCGTAGCAAGGCCGAGCAGGATGCCAGCTTGTCTCGGCAGCGCGTGGAGGAGGCTGAGCGGCTGAAGCAGCGGGCAGAGGAGGAGGCGCAGGCCAAGGCACAGGCACAGGCTGACGCAGAGAAGCTGCGGAAGGAGGCCGAGCTGGAGGCGGCAAAACGGGCACAGGCAGAGCAGGCAGCCCTGCGGCAGAAGCAGCTGGCCGATGCCGAGATGGAGAAGCACAAGAAGTTTGCCGAGCAGACACTGCGGCAGAAGGCGCAGGTGGAGCAGGAGCTGACCAAGGTGAAGTTGCAGCTGGATGAGACAGACCACCAGAAGGGCATCCTGGATGAGGAGCTGCAGCGGCTGAAGGAGGAGGTGACAGACGCTGTCCGGCAGAAGGCCCAGGTGGAGGAGGAGCTCTTCAAGGTCCGGGTGCAGATGGAAGAGCTGGCCAAGCTGAAGAGCCGCATTGAGGAGGAGAACAAGGCGCTGATCCTCAAGGACAAGGACAACACGCAGAAGTTCCTGGCGGAGGAGGCAGAGAAGATGAAGCAGGTGGCAGAGGAGGTGGCCCGGCTGAGTGTGGAGGCGCAGGAGGCCGCCCGCATGCGGCAGCTGGCTGAGGACGACCTGGCGCAGCAGCGGGCGCTGGCAGAGAAGATGCTGAAGGAGAAGATGCAGGCGGTGCAGGAGGCCACGCGGCTGCGGGCTGAGGCTGAGGTCCTGCAGAAGCAGAAAGATCTGGCGCAGGAACACGCCAAGAAGCTGCAGGAGGACAAGGAACAGATGCAGCAGCGCCTGGCTGAGGAGACCGAGGGCTTCCAGAAGACGCTGGAGGCCGAGCGCCGGCGGCAGCTGGACATCACGGCTGAGGCTGAGCGCCTCAAGCTGCAAGTGGCGGAGATGAGCATGGCCCAGGCCAAGGCTGAGGAGGAAGCCAAGCGGTTCAAGAAGCAGGCGGAGGAGATCAGTGAGAGGCTGCACGAGACTGAGCTGGCCACACAGGAGAAGATGACGATGGTGCACACCCTGGAGATCCAGCGGCACCAGAGCGATGAGGACGCGGAAAAGCTGCGTAAGGCCATCGCTGACCTGGAGAAGGAGAAGGAGAAGCTAAAGCAGGAGGCGGCGCTGCTGCAGCAGAAAGCAGAGGAGGTACTGGGCTGCGGGTCCCCCTTAGTGGTGGTGGTACACAGGGAGCTGTCCCTCTCCCCAGCCAGTCCACACCATCTCTGGCCAGGTCCCCAAGGACCGTCACTGGGGATGGTGGGGCAGGACCCCCCGTGCAGGTCAGGGATGTGCATAGAGCTACGGGCAGTGAAGCAAACCCCTCAGGCAGCGTCGGAGCAGGACCCCAAACCCCTGGAGCCGTGGAGGGGGGATCCCCACTGCCTGGGCCAGCTCTTCCACCCCATGGCACATCCTGCCGTGTTCCTCTCTGTGTCCAGCTCCCAGCCTTAATGCCAGGGGTTCCCTTGTGTCCTCCCCTTGCTCATCCTGCCCCATGTTGTGTGTGGCTCCCTAACCTCGGCTCTGCTCCTTAACTCTTACCTGATGGAGGGAGTGTGTGGGTAACTTCCGTGCCACCCCTGCCGCCTGTCCCCCTGCCTCAGCCCACCCCCAGTCCCCCACTGACCTCCTAGGTGTCTGACCACTGTCCTCTCTCCCACCCCAGATGCAGGTGGCCCAGCAGGCTCAGCTCCGTCAGGAGACGCAGCTCCTCCAGCAGAGCTTCCTGACGGAGAAGGATGCCCTGCTGCAGAAGGAGAAATTAATTGAGGAGGAGAAATCGAAGCTGGAGAAGCTCTTTAAGGACGAGGTGAACAAAGCCCAGAACCTGAAGGCAGAGCAGGAGCGGCAGCAGCAGGAGATGGAGCAGGAGAAGCAGCAGTTGAAAGCTATGTTAGATGAAGCCAAAAAGCATCAGAAAGAAGCTGAGGAAAATGTCCGGCACAAGCAGGAGGAGCTACAGCAGCTGGAGAGGCAGCGACAGCAGCAGGAAAAACTTCTGGAAGAAGAGAATAAGAAGCTGAGGGAGAGGCTCGAGCAGATGCAGGAGGAGTACAAGGCTGCCCTGGCCCAGAGACGGGAGATCATGATCCAGACCGATGACCTGCCTGGGGAGGCCGTGGTTACGACAACGCAGCTGTTGGACATCAAGGCTGTGCCCAATGGCCGGGATGCAGTGGACGGCTTAGCCCAGAATGGGGAGCCGGAGTTCGCCTTTGACGGCATCCGGCAGAAGGTGTCAGCAGAGAAGCTGGCTGATGCCGGCATTCTGAGCAGGGAGAGCTTAGACAAGTTGGCGAAGGGTGTCGTGAGTGTGGGCGAGCTCTCTCAGAGGGAGGATGTCAAGAAGTACCTGCAGGGCAAGAGCAGCATTGCCGGTCTGCTGATCAAACCCTCCAATCAGAAGATGAGCATCTACGAAGCCATGAAGAAGAAGCTGCTCAGCCCAGGCACAGCACTGGTGCTCCTGGAGGCACAGGCTGCTTCTGGCTTCATCATCGACCCTGTGCGGAATGCAAGGCTCTCAGTGAACGAGGCAGTGCGAGAGGGAGTGATCGGGCCAGAGCTGCACAACAAGATGCTGTCGGCCGAGCGGGCTGTCACCGGCTACAAGGATCCATACACAGGTGACAAAATCTCCCTGTTCCAGGCCATGCAGAAGGATCTCATCGTCAGGGATCACGGCATCCGCCTTCTCGAGGCCCAGATCGCCACCGGCGGCATCATCGATCCTGTCAACAGTCACCGTCTGCCTGTGGAAGCTGCCTACAAGCGTGGCTACTTTGATGAGGAGATGAATCAGATCCTGTCTGACCCCACTGATGACACCAAGGGCTTCTTCGACCCCAACACTCAGGAGAACCTCACCTACCTGCAGCTCATGGAGCGGTGTGTGACTGACCCAGACACAGGACTGTGCCTCCTGCCCCTCACTGACCAAGCAGCCAAAGCTAGAGAGCTGGTCTACACTGACAAGGAAGCCAAGGATGTCTTCAAGAAGGCCACAGTGACAGCACCGTTTGGCAAGTTCCAAGGGAAGACAATGACCATCTGGGAGCTCATCAACTCTGAATACTTCACTGAGGACCAAAGGCGGGACCTGATCCAGCAGTACAGGACTGGCAAGATCACGGTGGAGAAGATCATCAAGATCGTCATCACGGTTGTGGAGGAAAGTGAGAAAAAGAGCCAGATGTGCTTTGAGGGCCTGCGGGGCCCTGTGCCCGCCGCTGAGCTGCTGGAGAGCAAGATCATCAACAAGGACCTCTACAACCAGCTGCACCAGGGCAAGAAGACTGTAAAGGATGTGGCAGAGATGGAGTCCGTACGGCAGTACCTGAAGGGCACGGATGCCATCGCTGGCGTCCTGGTGGAGTCGACTGGCCAGAAGTTCACCTTCTACGAGGCCCTGAAGAGAAACCTGCTGAAGCCAGAGGTTGCCCTGTCCCTGCTGGAGGCGCAGGCTGCCACTGGCTACATCATCGACCCTGTGGGTAACAAACTTTTCTCAGTGGATGAGGCAGTGAAGGCTGAGGTGGTGGGGCCAGAGTTCCACGAGAAGCTGCTGTCAGCAGAGAAGGCAGTGACCGGCTACAAGGATCCCTACACAGGTCAGACGGTTTCCCTCTACCAAGCACTCCAGAAGGGCCTCATCCCCAGCGACACTGGGCTCCGGCTGCTGGATGTCCAGCTTGCCACTGGTGGCATCATTGACCCTGTCAACAGTCACCGGCTCCCACTTGAGGTCGCCTACAAGCGCGGCTACTTCGACCGGGAGATAAACAAGGCGCTGGCTGAGCTCCGAGATGATGCCAAGGCTTTCTACTGTCCCAACACCCAGGAGCACCTCACCTATGCCCAGCTGCAGAAGAGTTGCCACCGTGACAAGCAGACTGGCCTGTGCCTGCTGCCCCTGTCTGACAAGGCAATCCAGTCACAGCAGGAGGAGGTCTACACCGACAGCCAAGCCAAGGAGTGCTTTGACAAAGCAACCATAGAGGTCCCAGTGGGCAGCATGAAGGGCCAGACGATGACCATCTGGGAACTGATCCACTCCGAATACTTCACGGAGGAGCACAGGCGGGAGCTGCTCCGACAGTACAAGACTGGCAAAGTGACAATCGAGAAGATCATCAAGATAGTGATCACCATCATCGAGGAGGCAGAGACCAAAAAGCAGGAGAAACTGACATTCAGTGGTCTGCGGGCACCGGTACCAGCCAGCGAGCTGCTGGAGTCCTGCATCATCAGCAAAACCCAGTACGAGCAGCTGAAGGAAGGCAAGAAATCGGTGAAGGACCTCTCTGAGACAGATGCGGTGAGGAGATTCCTGCATGGCAGTGACTGCATTGCTGGTGTTTATGTAGAGGCCACCAAGGAGAAGCTGAACATCTACGAGGCCATGAAGAGGAATCTGCTGAGGCCCAGCACTGCTGTGGTCCTCCTGGAGGCCCAGGCAGCCACTGGGTTCTTGATCGACCCTGTGAAGAACCGTAAACTGTACGTCAACGAGGCAGTGAAGGCTGGCATTGTCGGGCCTGAGCTGCACGAGAAGCTGCTGTCGGCCGAGAAGGCTGTCACAGGGTACAAGGATCCCTACTCGGGCGATACCATCTCCCTGTTCCAGGCCATGAAGAAAGGGCTGATTGTCAAGGAGCATGGCATCCGCCTGCTCGAGGCCCAGATCGCCACCGGTGGCATCATCGACCCCGTGCACAGCCACCGCCTGCCCGTGGAGGTGGCCTACAAGCGTGGCTACTTTGACGAGGAGATGAATCAGATCCTGTCTGACCCCACTGATGACACCAAGGGCTTCTTCGACCCCAACACTCAGGAGAACCTCACCTACCTGCAGCTGAAGGAGAGGTGCATTGAGGATCCCGAGACGGGCCTGTACCTGCTGCCTCTGCGGGAGCCTGAGAAGCCGAAAGTGGTGGAAACCACCCACATGTACACAGAAGCAGAGACACGGAAGGTGTTTGAGGAGACGCAGGTGGACATCCCTGTGGGCAGCCGGGCAGGCTCCTCCATGTCACTGTGGGAGATCATGCACTCGGACCTGCTGCCCGAGGAGCAGCGTAAACATCTCATGGAGGAGTTCCAGTCAGGCCGCGTGTCCAAGGAGCGCATGATCATCATTATCATCGAGATCATTGAGAAGACTGAGATCATCCGGCAGCAGAATCTCACATCCTTTGACTACGTCCGGCGCCGCATCACAGCCGAGGACCTCTATGAGGCCAGGATTATCTCACAGGACATCTACAACCTGCTGAAGCAGGGCTCCAAAACCTTCCGGGAGCTCCTGGACGTGGAGACTGTCTGGAAGTACCTTTATGGGTCGGGCTGCGTGGCTGGCATCTACATCCCCTCCTCCAAGCAGACGCTCAGTGTCTACCAGGCGCTGAAGAAGGGGCTGATCAACTCCGAAGTGGCCCGCTCCCTCCTGGAGGCCCAGGCAGCCACCGGCTTCATGATTGACCCCACAAAGAATGAAATGCTGACCGTTGATGAGGCAGTCAGGAAGGGCGTGGTGGGGCCAGAGATCCACGACCGGCTCCTGTCTGCAGAGAGGGCTGTGACTGGCTACAGAGACCCATACAGTGAACAGAAGATTTCCCTCTTCCAGGCCATGAAGAAGGATCTCATTCCCAGCGAAGAGGCCCTCAAGCTCCTGGATGCCCAAATTGCCACCGGTGGCATCATTGACCCGCACTTGGGCTTCCACCTGCCCCTGGAGGTGGCCTACCAGCGGGGCTTCATCAACAAGGAGACGTATGACATGCTGTCGGAGCCCAGCGAGGTGCGCAGCTACGTGGACCCCTCCACAGATGAGAAGCTCAGCTACACGCAGCTGCTGAAACGGTGCCGGAAGGATGAGAACTCCCGGCTCCTCCTGCTCCCACTCTGCGACACACGGAAGCTCACCTTCCGGGGGCTGAGGAAACAGATCACTGTGGAGGAACTGGTCCGTTCGCAGGTAATGGACGAAGCCACAGCCCAGCGCCTCCAGGAGGGTCTCACCTCTGTCGAGGAGGTCTCTAAGAACCTGAAGAAGTTCCTGGAGGGCACCAGCTGCATTGCTGGTGTCTTTGTGGACTCCACAAAGGAGCGTCTGTCTGTCTACCAGGCCATGAAGAAGGGGATCATCCGGCCTGGCACTGCCTTTGAGCTCCTGGAGGCGCAGGCGGCCACAGGCTACGTCATCGACCCCATCAAGGGCCTCAAGCTGACGGTGGAGGAAGCTGTGCGCATGGGCATTGTGGGCCCTGAGTTCAAGGACAAGCTGCTCTCTGCTGAGAGGGCCGTCACCGGCTACCGGGACCCCTACACTGGAAAGCTCATCTCCCTCTTCCAGGCCATGAAGAAGGGTCTGATCCTGAAGGACCATGGGATCCGCTTGCTGGAGGCGCAGATTGCCACAGGAGGCATCATTGATCCTGAGGAGAGCCACCGCCTGCCTGTGGAGGTGGCCTACAAGAGAGGTCTCTTTGACGAGGAGATGAATGAGATCCTGCTGGACCCCAGTGACGACACCAAGGGCTTCTTTGACCCCAACACGGAGGAGAACCTCACCTACCTGCAGCTCATGGAGCGGTGCATCACGGACCCAGAGACTGGCCTCTGCCTCCTGCCTCTGAAGGAGAAAAAGCGGGAGAGGAAGACCTCCTCCAAGTCCTCCGTCCGCAAGCGCCGGGTGGTGATTGTTGACCCAGAGACGGGCAAGGAGATGTCCGTGTACGAAGCCTATCGCAAGGGCCTCATTGACCACCAGACTTACCTGGAGCTGTCAGAGCAGGAGTGCGAGTGGGAGGAGATCACCACCTCGTCCTCCGATGGCGTAGTGAAGTCAATGATCATCGACAGGCGCTCAGGGCGCCAGTATGACATCGATGACGCCATTGGCAAGGGTCTGATTGACCAGTCAGCCCTGGACCAGTACCGCTCGGGCACCCTCTCCATCACCGAATTTGCTGACATGCTCTCTGGCAACATGGGCGGCTTCCGGTCACGGTCGTCCTCTGTAGGATCCTCCTCCTCCTACACCGTCAGCCCAGCCCTGACACGGACCCAGATCTCCATGTGGACTGACCCGACTGAGGAGACTGGGCCAGTGGCGGGTATCCTGGACACAGACACTCTGGAGAAGGTGTCCATCACGGAGGCAATGCGCCGCAACCTGGTGGACAACATCACAGGGCAGCGTCTGCTGGAAGCCCAGGCCTGCACCGGGGGCATCATTGACCCCAACACCGGTGACAAGTGCACCGTCGCTGATGCGGTCACCAAGGGCCTGGTTGACAAGATCATGGTGGACCGCATCAACCTGGCGCAAAAGGCCTTCTACGGCTTTGAGGACCCGCGGACCAAGACGAAGATGTCGGCGGCGCAGGCACTGAAGAAGGGCTGGCTGTACTATGAGGCTGGGCAGCGGTTCCTGGAGGTGCAGTACTTGACGGGAGGTCTGATCGAGCCCGATGCCCCAGGCCGTGTCTCCCTGGATGAGGCGCTGCAGAAGGGCACCATTGATGCGCGGACTGCCCAGAAGCTGCGGGATGTCAACACCTATTCCAAGTACCTCACCTGCCCCAAGACCAAGCTCAAGATCTCCTACAAGGACGCCATGGACCGGAGCATGATCGAGGACGGGACCGGTCTGCGGCTGCTGGAGGCCTCCTCCCAATCCAGCAAGGGCTACTACAGCCCCTACAACGTCAGCAGCGCCGGCTCCACCTCTGGATCACGCTCAGGCTCTCGCACCGGCTCCCGCTCAGGCTCCCGGCGCGGCAGTTTCGACGCCACTGGCTCCGGCTTCTCCATGACCTTCTCTTCCTCCTCCTACTCCTCCTCGAGTTTCGGGCGCAGATATGCGGGGGGTACCCAGGGCACCATGGAGGTGGCTGCCCTTGCCCTCGCCCTGGCCGCATCCAGAAGCTGCGGGTGGGAGGCGAGCAGGGAGTGCCCCGAGGTGCGTGGGCCCCTGTTCCACGTGGCCTGAGACCTGCCAGCCCCCCGAGGTGCCGCCTCACCTGCTGCGCATGTGGCAACGCTGCTGGCTAATCACTAGTATTTTTTTTTTAATTTTGAACCTCCACTCTTCTCCCAAAGCAGTGCCTCAAGTTTAACCAAAAAGACAAGACTAATAAATTAATATATGCGAATGTGCTGACAGTGTTTGTATATTAAGAGAAAAGAAAGAACACACACTACCCTCCCCTCCCTGTGCCCCAAGAGCTGGACATCGATCCTGCTCCTGGCTGCGCCAATCCCGCCGCTGCTCGCACATGGCGTGGCCGAGCCGGATACCAGGAAAACAGTTCCCTGTTTGGATCTAACCACTTAGCACTCTTTTGTAATTAACCTGCCGGCTTCAGCCCCTGCATCCCAAAGGAGGAGATGACCTTGGCCCTGTGGTGCACCCCACTGCAGCCAATGTGCCAGAGGAGGACATCGCGGGCTCCTCGGCACTGGACGGCCAGACACACCACGCCAGCCCTGAAGCTGCTGCCTGGACCCCTTCCACGCGCTCTCAGTGCAGCGAGAAGGGGGCTCTGCACCCCAGCCCCCGAGCTGCCCCATCTCCCTGCCTTGGCCTCCCGGCACGTCCCCACCACCACGCCGTGGAGCCGGTGCCCCGACCGTAAGTGCTGCGCTGGCGCTGCCCGGTGCTTCTGCGCCATGCGGGGGGACCTGCCTCCTCTCACTGCTTCGCCCGTCAAGGGGCTTCGCTGCGTGCCTGCCTCCGCCAGCCCACCCGCTCACCTGTCCTCTGGGACGCACCTGCCGCGGTCGGCCGGTCTGTGTGTCTGTCTCTCCGTGTATCTGGGAAGTGCTTCTGCTTGAGGTTGATTTCCTCACACTCATGTGGCTCCATGACCCATTGGCAGGTGTCTGCCAGAGCCCGTGCCCCAGCCTGGGTCTGCACAGCTCCTGCACCCAGAAACCCCCGGCCGTGGGGGTTTTCCTGACCCTAACAAAGGGTATGGGGGCCACAGGACCCCTGCAGCACAGGGTGGGCCATGGGATGCTGTAGCAGCCTGGCACACGCTCTTGTTAGAAATAGGCGGATTTCTGTAAAACCAGCCTCCTTTTCCTTCTTTGCGGTAATTCCATCCCCCTGGCTTCCCCCGTGTGCCGGAGCTAATGCGCTCTCTCTCTGGCAGACATCTTTTTCCAGTCCCAACAAAGACCTCCCAGTGCCGCTGGGCGAGCTCCTGAGCTGGGTCTCTGACATCAGCAGGTCGTGGATGGGCTCGAGGGGAGCCCCGGAGGCGGCAGCTGCTCGGCCGTGCTCACCAGCACAGGTAACGCTGACCTCCCCGCTCCGTCCCGGTCCCACAGCACTGCGCGGCACTGACGGCCGGGCTTGGTGGCTTCATCTCATGGATTGTTCTTCCTGTCTCATCCCATCTTTTCTGTTCGCTTTGTTGTAGTGTGGCTGGATGTCCATACCACCTCCCCTCATCGCCGCCATGGAGCCCGTCCCCCGCCCTGAGGCCGGTGGGACTGCACCTGAGGACACAGGGACGTCCTCCCTCACCCTTTGCACTTGCCAGAGTCCCCAGCCAGAGACTGGGGCCACAGTGCCCAAGCAGCCAATGGCTCAAGAAGCATCCACAGGGTCACCTGGCCCCCACCTGCCCCACACACTCCCTCCTCCCCGGGTATGGCCTCCTGGTGTGGTGTCGGGCTCACTGCGGATCTCCAAAACATCTCCTCCTTCCCACCTGCTCTCATCTGCCGCCTGTAAATCCAGTCATGTTACCCTCTGCCTCTGGTGTCATTATTGCTCTCATTACCCCGTTTGGCTTTGCATGAGATGCCACTGCGCGCGGCTCCAGGGCAGTCCCCACTCCTGGGGCCCTCCACACCCTGACCATCGCTCATCGGGACAGTGGGGGTCCATCAGTTACCCAAACACGTCTCTTTTTTGGGGCAAAACACTAAACTTGTACATACTGCGAAGTGTCTGTAAAAGGAGCAGTGTGGACCCAGGGCTCCCCTGCAAGGGCAGTAAAGGAGAATCCTCTGAAACCAGCTGGCAGCTCTGCGTGGTCTGTTCGCCCCTTGGCCTTGCCACCGTGGCTGTGGGCTCCCATTGCCTCCTGTGGGCTGCGTGTGCTGCTGCAGGTCGTGATGAAGCATGTCGGGGTGCCAAGGGTCTGACCAACTCCTGGTGCAGGTGCTGGGCCTGGGTGTACCCATGGTGCTGCCAGGCACAGAGCAGGGCCATGGGGGTGTCCCCGGAGCTGCCCCGTGCTGGTGGCACAGCCGACACTGCCAGGAGGTCAATGTGGGTGTAGCACTGGGCCAGTGGACCCCTGGTTCTGGGGAGTGGGTGCTGCTGTTGTTGTGGGGGCTTCTGAGCATCCCTCACATGAGGAGAAACCTGTCCCTCCATCAGTGGGGCTCTGGACTGGGCAGGGACACTGTCCTCCATTGTGCTGTTCCCGTGTTGCCACTACCTGCCACTGCTGGTCTGGGGCTGTGCCTACTGGTGTCGTAGCCTCTGCTGGTGTGGGCTGTGCTGTGGGCACTCCCTTTCTGGGCAGTGAGGGGCTGTTGTGGGTGGATGGCAGCGGGGGGGTTCAGGATGTGATGGCCTGGCAACTGCTGGTAGGGCAGCAGCATTCAGAAGGGAAAGCCCTGGCAGACCTGGAGACGTCAGTGCAGCCACTGGCACAGGTGGCTCAAGGGGTCTGTCCAGCCCAGTGAGACAGGTGCCACTGTGCTGCCCAGGCTGGGGCTGTCTGAGCAGAAGGGTCATCCCGCAGCAGTGCCGGGAGCCCCAGGCACTGTGCCAGGAGTGCCAGAGCTGTCAGGACCTTGCAGGACCCCTGCAATGTCCAGGGACTGGTGGGGTCTCAACTGTGCCGGGACCAGCCAAGCATGTCAGCAGCCCCGGGTGGGGAGGCCGGGCTGGCCGGGACAGATGGCGGTGGCTGGGTAGGACGTTAATTGCATTGTCCATCAGCAATTAACCGCAGCATCCGTCTGTCCCCACCAGCAGTGGGACGTGGCCGTTAGGCGCAGCCGGGCCAGGGGGACTCAGGGGGGTCGCAGGCTGCTGCAACCACTGGGAGGCTCAGGAGAGGTCCCAGGACAGCAAGACACTCCCCCAGGTGACATGAGCTTCTTGGGACCCTGCCCCACCTCACTGGCCCCCAGATATTTCCTTGTATCCGCCAGATGTTCCCTGCTCCCCCACATATTCCTTGCTTACCCCCCGACTTCCTGACTCCTTCCCCAGGGCCAGTAACCTCTCCCAAAGCTCATGAGACCACCAAAAGCCCTCTGACCCATGGCCCAGTCTCATGTCATGGGCTAGAAGCCCTTCATTCCCCCCCCAACACTGATGGGGTCCAACTCTGTTTCCTGGTGCGAGACCCCCCTGCTCCCAGTCCCAGCCATGGGACTCACATCCATGTGCCAGGGGGGACCCTATTCCCTGCACCCCTTCAACCCTGTGCCCCTGGCATGGGGACCCTCCCTGGTGTGCCTGAGGCAGTGGGATCCCTCCCGCAGTGGCTGGCAAAGGGGCGCAGGAGCGTGCAGAGAGGGGAAGCCCTGAGACCTAGGCTGCTGCTCCTGGGGTGAGCCAGCCTCTTCCCCCATGCAGCGCAGTGTCCCTCGTCCACGGACATTCTCCATCATCTCGTGTTGCTCCGTGTCACCGTCCCCCCCCCCACTGATACCCCCCTGTCCCTCCCAAAGCCCCCTCAGCACTGTGTGCTGCGAGTGATGGAGCCAAACTCGCCATGATGGAGAACTCCAGGATATTCCCCTGCATTTTAATGCCCAGCATGTCATCATCCCCTGCTGCTTGGAGCTAACCCTCCCTGCCCCCCCGAGTTAAACCAACCCTCAGCATTGCGGTGGCACGTGAGGCACCGAGTGCCTCCCCGGCCGTGGTGCCAAGCACCCTGGAGAGGTCCCGAGCACCCTGGAGGGGTCCCTCGCTCCCCGCCCGGCGCACCCCAGCATTTACCGACCGCCCTTCAGGGCGTGAGTGGCAGCACCGCCCCGTCCTGGCTGTGGTCCGTCGCGTGGGACCCGTGGCCGCTCTCCCAAGCGTGGCCGCGGCCGCCGGCTCGGCCCTGCTGGCACAGAGCAGCTGCCAGCTCCCTGTGCCCACCGCCCCAGGCGCTGCTGGCTCGGCCCCCGCCGCTCCGGGAACGCTCTGTACAGCTTCTCCACAAAGACGGACCGGCCTCTCCCACGCCTCCCCCTCGCTGGGGAGCTGAACCTCCTCATGGGCAGGGACCCCGAGACCCCCCCCCGGCCGTGCCGCTGAGGCTCGGAGCCCGGGTGCACCGGCCAAGGACGGCTGTGCCTCGCGTAAAGCGCTGCCGTCTCTGTGCCCCGTCGGTCTGTGCCGAGGCCGGTGTTTGCTGGGCGGGTGAATCCCCCGTCCACGGCGCGGGGTCCGGGGCTGCGAGCGGGGGTGGTGCTGCCCCACGGCTGCAGCCGCCACGTCCTGCCGGGTACCGGGCAGCCCCCAGACCTCAGGGCCAGGCCGATGCACTGCGGATGGCGGTGGTGCCGTGTGGGCAGCGCGGTGCGGGGACCTCCCTTCCTCGGCGGCACAGCGGAGCTGCTGTCAGGCTGCTTCAGAGCTGTTTGCTCCGGCTGTCGCGTTCCCGGGCGTAGGGGCAGCCCGCGGTGTCTGCTGCCTGGGCCGGCGCTGGGGGTTGCTCTGGACCGACCCCCGCCATGTGCCGGGGCAGGCGGCGGCTGCGGGACCCTCACAGGCGTGTGCCGCACTCAGCGCGTCCTAGCACCCATTTGGGGTTCGCTGCTCCTCGTGGTCTCGTGTCTCTTGGCACGTCCCGGCTGGAGCAGCCGGTGCAGCCGCGCTGGCACCATGTCTGGGACCGGCTGTCAGCGATCGTCGGAGCTCCATCCCCAGCCCCAACCCCACCAGCCCAGGCTGAGTTTGAGCTGGAAGAGCGTTTCCCAGTGCAGATGCTGTTATCGTCTGCCCACCTGCGGTAGCATCCTCCACCTCCCCGGTTCCCCGTGCCCAACCTCTGGCAGCAAGGCTGACATTGTAACACCGCAGACATGCCCTGGGATGAGGGCTCACTGTGGGGCACACAGGGCCAGGGACCACCGGCATGAGGCAGGAGGGCTGTGGGACCACGTGTGACTGCACTGGAGCTGCCATGACCCCATGAGCTTTGGTGGCCCCAGCTGTGCCATCCTGCTCCCTTCTCTGGACACTGACCTGGCCCTGGCCAGGAGGAAGCAAGGCGCTGCTGGTTGCTCATCCAGCTGGTGTGTGGCACTGATGCCAGTGCTGGGGCAGGTGGCCACGCTGTGGGTGTGTGGGTTGGTGGGGCCCTGCTGATGGCATCGTGACAGCAGGGTCTGCCATGAGCACATGTCCCCAGAGTGTCTCCGACGGGACTGAGCCCTGCTGGCACTCCAACCATGAGAAACTGCCATGAGGCACCAGCACCCAGCACCTGCCTGATGCCTCTTCCCCTCATCCAGGGAATTCACTGCTGCTCCTGGTGGGGTTCCTGACCAGACCCTGGCTGTGGTTCCTTCTGCAGCAGACATATCCCAGGCACTCCCAGCCCCCTTGTGCTGCAGCTCCTGCTCAGCTGCCTTATGTCACCTTCTCCGGGTCCACCGATGGCAGCAGCGCTGCATCACTCCTGCACCATGTGGGTTTTATCTCCAATTTATCCAGCCCACATTCTCCGGCTGTTTCCCCTGGTACAATATCTTGGAGATGTGGCTGTGTCCTTGTTCAGGTCTTGGGCTCATCACCATCTTTGGGGTTGTGCCCCTTTTCCCTCACAGGATCCACAGTGATGTCTCCCCCTCCTTGTGCTCAGTGACCAGTTACTTACAGGGCTCCTGGGCTGTAGGAGCAGCATCATCCTCAGCCTTTGGGTGCAGGCTTGGTGTGACCCCTTCTGCCAGTCCTGCTCTACATCGGGGCATGAAGCAACTGCTGCCTGTTCATGCCCCGCGTCTGTGCCTGTGCCAGGGCATTGATGGTTTGTAGATCTTGGTGTTTGCCCGGCATCTCCTCCCACGTGTTGTGACAGAGTGGCTGCACTTGCAGCATCGGAGTCAGGTCTGAGACACCACTGCTATGTGACAGTGCAGTGGGTTTTCCATGGGTCAGTTTGTTGGTGGTCATTTTTTACTGGGGGTCAGTTTGCCATGGCTTGGTCTGAGTTCAGCCAGGGGCTGGACCATGGCTCTGCAGTGCACAGAGCAGGTGTAGGGATACCAGGGACCAGATGTACTCCGAGAGGCAGCAGGGTGAGATGTGGGAGTGATCCCGGCTGAAAAAGGGTTGGGAAATTGGGGTGTACCACAGGAATGCAGAAGAGCTGGAGCCAAGCCCAAACCCGCACGTACTGGTGAGGGCTGGACCACGGGACAGACGTTGGGGATCCCAGCCAGGGGAGCTCTGTCCCAGCTGGTGGGGACGGGCTCTCCCTGGGAGGACACAGCGACACTCCAAACCTCCACACTGGTATGCCAGGGGCAAGTTTGTGGAGCCTTGTGCCCCGCCCCTCTGCCAGGACCTGGTGTTCTGTTCCCACCGTCCCTCTGCTCTACTTGCAGATGCACCGCGCTGCGGGAGACGCCGGGCTCACCGGAGAGAGTGTGGAGGGGTCGCCATGGGACAGGGAGGAGATGGAGAGGTACGGGCACCGCTGGGCACTGCCAGACGTGCCGTGTCGGGGGCTGCGGGTGTGCCTGGGCGTTTGCACCCTGATGGGGGAGCTGGTGAACCCCACACAGCTCAGGAGCCTGGGCCAGCGCTGGCATGGGGAGGGCGTGGGTTGGCTGTGCTGGGGCGAGCGGGGTGGGAGTGAGCACCGCCGTGAGCGCTGGTGCGGCTGTGACGCGCTTGGTGCAGGTGGGCAGCAAGGCTGCAGCTCAAGGCGGTGCTGGCAGCGGGGACAGTGGCCACGTTCCCCACACACAGCCTGGTGTGTCTCTGCTCTCTCCCCAGCACCTGTCTGCGGTCAGAGCAGAGACTAGAGGTGCAGGAACAGCTGCTTGCCCTGCGGCACTGGCTGGACGCCGTAGAGAAGCGGCTACTGGCGCTGCCGGAGCCTGGCACGGCCCTGCAGGTAACGTCTGGCCCTGGGTTATGACTGGGCCATGCAGAGCCGGGCACGACCAGCCCATGTCTGCACTGAGGCTGGTGAGGTCTTGGTGCCCGAAGGGAGTAAGGCAAGCTGGCTGGGAGTCCCTTCGGCACAGCCCTGCAACCATCCGGTGTCAGGTCTCCTGTCTCCGGCTCCTGCTCCCCAGCCCAACAGTGCTGCTGGCTCGGAGCCCCACGGCCCTGACGGTACTCGTGGTATCACTGCCTTGGAGCCCTGCTGACCACAGGGCCACCACCTGCACCAAGTTCAGCCGCAGCTCATGGCACCGCTGCCTGGGCACGGGGCAAGTGGCCAAACACCGGGGGTGTGGGCTGTGTGAGAGGTGTGCGGCTGTGCATGGGATGTACAGCCGGGCACAAGGGGTGTGCCCTCGTCCGGGCACGACGGGTGTGTGCCCACGCACCGGCTGTGCCGCCGTGTGCTGCCGTGCCCCCTGCCCAGGCGCGGAGCCGCAGCGGGAGCAGTGCAGTGGGGGCTGCCGGCAGCCCCTCCTCGCCGCCCCAGCGCAGCCCCTCGCCGGCTCCTTTTGTTCGAGGCCTGGCCGGCACACGGGCTCCCTCGGCACACATGACGGCACAAACTGAAAGGGCCATTCATTCCGGCCCCGGCGCAGACAAAGCCGAGGCCGCACAGAAACCCACCCGGCTCCCGGGATCTGAGGCTGTGGATTCCAGCCGACCGCTCCCGCCCGGTGCCCCGCGCCGAGCTCCCCTGCCCGGGGCGCCCGTGCCACCCCGAGCCTGGTACCTGGGGCTGCGGAGCGTGCCGGGCGAGCTGCCGGCGGGCGCGTGGGACGGAGGTGGCGAGTGGCTCTGCAGAAAGAGCTGGATCCTCACCCCCTGCCCAGCTTCTGCCTGGCAGGTCCCGGCTGGGCTCTGTGGGGTGCTGTGGGGTGCCTGGAGTACCATGGGGCTCAGACCCATGCTG